>NW_026561920.1:0-23038 GCF_028858705.1 Grus americana
AAAAAAAAAAAAAAAAAAAAAAAAAAAAAAAAAAAAAAAAAAAAAAAAAAAAAAAAAAAAAAAAAAAAAAAAAAAAAAAAAAAAAAAAAAAAAAAAAAAAAAAAAAAAAAAAAAAAAAAAACCCCCAAAAAAAACCCCCCCCCCCCCCCCCCCCCCCCCCCCCCCCCCCCCCCCCCCCCCCCCCCCCCCCCCCCCCCCCCCCCCCCCCCCCCCCCCCCCCCCCCCCCCCCCCCCCCCCCCCCCCCCCCCCCCCCCCCCCCCCCCCCCCCCCCCCCCCCCCCCCCCCCCCCCCCCCCCCCCCCCCCCCCCCCCCCCCCCCCCCCCCCCCCCCCCCCCCCCCCCCCCCCCCCCCCCCCCCCCCCCCCCCCCCACCCCCCCCCCCCCCCCCCCCCCCCCCCCCCCCCCCCCCCCCCCCCCCCCCCCCCCCCCCCCCACCCCCCCCCCCCCCCCCCCCCCCCCCCCCCCCCCCCCCCCCCCCCCCCCCCCCCCCCCCCCCCCCCCCCCCCCCCCCCCCCCCCCCCCCCCCCCCCCCCCCCCCCCCCCCCCCCCCCCCCCCCCCCCCCCCCCCCCCCCCCCCACCCCCCCCCCCCCCCCCCCCCCCCCCCCCCCCCCCCCCCCCCCCCCCCCCCCCCCCCCCCCCCCCCCCCACCCCCCCCCCCCCCCCCCCCCCCCCCCCCCCCCCCCCCCCCCCCCCCCCCCCCCCCCCCCCCCCCCCCCCCCCCCCCCCCCCCCCCCCCCCCCCCCCCCCCCCCCCCCCCCCCCCCCCCCCCCCCCCCCCCCCCCCCCCCCCCCCCCCCCCCCCCCCCCCCCCCCCCCCCCCCCCCCCCCCCCCCCCCCCCCCCCCCCCCCCCCCCCCCCCCCCCCCCCCCCCCCCCCCCCCCCCCCCCCCCCCCCCCCCCCCCCCCCCCCCCCCCCCCCCCCCCCCCCCCCCCCCCCCCCCCCCCCCCCCCCCCCCCCCCCCCCCCCCCCCCCCCCCCCCCCCCCCCCCCCCCCCCCCCCCCCCCCCCCCCCCCCCCCCCACCCCCCCCCCCCCCCCCCCCCCCCCCCCCCCCCCCCCCCCCCCCCCCCCCCCCCCCCCCCCCCCCCCCCCCCCCCCCCCCCCCCCCCCCCCCCCCCCCCCCCCCCCCCCCCCCCCCCCCCCCCCCCCCCCCCCCCCCCCCCCCCCCCCCCCCCCCCCCCCCCCCCCCCCCCCCCCCCCCCCCCCCCCCCCCCCCCCCCCCCCCCCCCCCCCCCCCCCCCCCCCCCCCCCACCCCCCCCCCCCCCCCCCCCCCCCCCCCCCCCCCCCCCCCCCCCCCCCCCCCCCCCCCCCCCCCCCCCCCCCCCCCCCCCCCCCCCCCCCCCCCCCCCCCCCCCCCCCCCCCCCCCCCCCCCCCCCCCCCCCCCCCCCCCCCCCCCCCCCCCCCCCCCCCCCCCCCCCCCCCCCCCCCCCCCCCCCCCCCCCCCCCCACCCCCCCCCCCCCCCCCCCCCCCCCCCCCCCCCCCCCCCCCCCCCCCCCCCCCCCCCCCCCCCCCCCCCCCCCCCCCCCCCCCCCCCCCCCCCCCCCCCCCCCCCCCCCCCCCCCCCCCCCCCCCCCCCCCCCCCCCCCCCCCCCCCCCCCCCCCCCCCCCCCCCCCCCCCCCCCCCCCCCCCCCCCCCCCCCCCCCCCCCCCCCCCCCCCCCCCCCCCCCCCCCCCCCCCCCCCCCCCCCCCCCCCCCCCCCCCCCCCCCCCCCCCCCCCCCCCCCCCCCCCCCCCCCCCCCCCCCCCCCCCCCCCCCCCCCCCCCCCCCCCCCCCCCCCCCCCCCCCCCCCCCCCCCCCCCCCCCCCCCCCCCCCCCCCCCCCCCCCCCCCCCCCCCCCCCCCCCCCCCCCCCCCCCCCCCCCCCCCCCCCCCCCCCCCCCCCCCCCCCCCCCCCCCCCCCCCCCCCCCCCCCCCCCCCCCCCCCCCCCCCCCCCCCCCCCCCCCCCCCCCCCCCCCCCCCCCCCCCCCCCCCCCCCCCCCCCCCCCCCCCCCCCCCCCCCCCCCCCCCCCCCCCCCCCCCCCCCCCCCCCCCCCCCCCCCCCCCCCCCCCCCCCCCCCCCCCCCCCCCCCCCCCCCCCCCCCCCCCCCCCCCCCCCCCCCCCCCCCCCCCCCCCCCCCCCCCCCCCCCCCCCCCCCCCCCCCCCCCCCCCCCCCCCCCCCCCCCCCCCCCCCCCCCCCCCCCCCCCCCCCCCCCCCCCCCCCCCCCCCCCCCCCCCCCCCCCCCCCCCCCCCCCCCCCCCCCCCCCCCCCCCCCCCCCCCCCCCCCCCCCCCCCCCCCCCCCCCCCCCCCCCCCCCCCCCCCCCCCCCCCCCCCCCCCCCCCCCCCCCCCCCCCCCCCCCCCCCCCCCCCCCCCCCCCCCCCCCCCCCCCCCCCCCCCCCCCCCCCCCCCCCCCCCCCCCCCCCCCCCCCCCCCCCCCCCCCCCCCCCCCCCCCCCCCCCCCCCCCCCCCCCCCCCCCCCCCCCCCCCCCCCCCCCCCCCCCCCCCCCCCCCCCCCCCCCCCCCCCCCCCCCCCCCCCCCCCCCCCCCCCCCCCCCCCCCCCCCCCCCCCCCCCCCCCCCCCCCCCCCCCCCCCCCCCCCCCCCCCCCCCCCCCCCCCCCCCCCCCCCCCCCCCCCCCCCCCCCACCCCCCCCCCCCCCCCCCCCCCCCCCCCCCCCCCCCCCCCCCCCCCCCCCCCCCCCCCCCCCCCCCCCCCCCCCCCCCCCCCCCCCCCCCCCCCCCCCCCCCCCCCCCCCCCCCCCCCCCCCCCCCCCCCCCCCCCCCCACCCCCCCCCCCCCCCCCCCCCCCCCCCCCCCCCCCCCCCCCCCCCCCCCCCCCCCCCCCCCCCCCCCCCCCCCCCCCCCCCCCCCCCCCCCCCCCCCCCCCCCCCCCCCCCCCCCCCCCCCCCCCCCCCCCCCCCCCCCCCCCCCCCCCCCCCCCCCCCACCCCCCCCCCCCCCCCCCCCCCCCCCCCCCCCCCCCCCCCCCCCCCCCCCCCCCCCCCCCCCCCCCCCCCCCCCCCCCCCCCCCCCCCCCCCCCCCCCCCCCCCCCCCCCCCCCCCCCCCCCCCCCCCCCCCCCCCCCCCCCCCCCCCCCCCCCCCCCCCCCCCCCCCCCCCCCCCCCCCCCCCCCCCCCCCCCCCCCCCCCCCCCCCCCCCCCCCCCCCCCCCCCCCCCCCCCCCCCCCCCCCCCCCCCCCCCCCCCCCCCCCCCCCCCCCCCCCCCCCCCCCCCCCCCCCCCCCCCCCCCCCCCCCCCCCCCCCCCCCCCCCCCCCCCCCCCCCCCCCCCCCCCCCCCCCCCCCCCCCCCCCCCCCCCCCCCCCCCCCCCCCCCCCCCCCCCCCCCCCCCCCCCCCCCCCCCCCCCCCCCCCCCCCCCCCCCCCCCCCCCCCCCCCCCCCCCCCCCCCCCCCCCCCCCCCCCCCCCCCCCCCCCCCCCCCCCCCCCCCCCCCCCCCCCCCCCCCCCCCCCCCCCCCCCCCCCCCCCCCCCCCCCCCCCCCCCCCCCCCCCCCCCCCCCCCCCCCCCCCCCCCCCCCCCCCCCCCCCCCCCCCCCCCCCCCCCCCCCCCCCCCCCCCCCCCCCCCCCCCCCCCCCCCCCCCCCCCCCCCCCCCCCCCCCCCCCCCCCCCCCCCCCCCCCCCCCCCCCCCCCCCCCCCCCCCCCCCCCCCCCCCCCCCCCCCCCCCCCCCCCCCCCCCCCCCCCCCCCCCCCCCCCCCCCCCCCCCACCCCCCCCCCCCCCCCCCCCCCCCCCCCCCCCCCCCCCCCCCCCCCCCCCCCCCCCCCCCCCCCCCCCCCCCCCCCCCCCCCCCCCCCCCCCCCCCCCCCCCCCCCCCCCCCCCCCCCCCCCCCCCCCCCCCCCCCCCCCCCCCCCCCCCCCCCCCCCCCCCCCCCCCCCCCCCCCCCCCCCCCCCCCCCCCCCCCCCCCCCCCCCCCCCCCCCCCCCCCCCCCCCCCCCCCCCCCCCCCCCCCCCCCCCCCCCCCCCCCCCCCCCCCCCCCCCCCCCCCCCCCCCCCCCCCCCCCCCCCCCCCCCCCCCCCCCCCCCCCCCCCCCCCCCCCCCCCCCCCCCCCCCCCCCCCCCCCCCCCCCCCCCCCCCCCCCCCCCCCCCCCCCCCCCCCCCCCCCCCCCCCCCCCCCCCCCCCCCCCCCCCCCCCCCCCCCCCCCCCCCCCCCCCCCCCCCCCCCCCCCCCCCCCCCCCCCCCCCCCCCCCCCCCCCCCCCCCCCCCCCCCCCCCCCCCCCCCCCCCCCCCCCCCCCCCCCCCCCCCCCCCCCCCCCCCCCCCCCCCCCCCCCCCCCCCCCCCCCCCCCCCCCCCCCCCCCCCCCCCCCCCCCCCCCCCCCCCCCCCCCCCCCCCCCCCCCCCCCCCCCCCCCCCCCCCCCCCCCCCCCCCCCCCCCCCCCCCCCCCCCCCCCCCCCCCCCCCCCCCCCCCCCCCCCCCCCCCCCCCCCCCCCCCCCCCCCCCCCCCCCCCCCCCCCCCCCCCCCCCCCCCCCCCCCCCCCCCCCCCCCCCCCCCCCCCCCCCCCCCCCCCCCCCCCCCCCCCCCCCCCCCCCCCCCCCCCCCCCCCCCCCCCCCCCCCCCCCCCCCCCCCCCCCCCCCCCCCCCCCCCCCCCCCCCCCCCCCCCCCCCCCCCCCCCCCCCCCCCCCCCCCCCCCCCCCCCCCCCCCCCCCCCCCCCCCCCCCCCCCCCCCCCCCCCCCCCCCCCCCCCCCCCCCCCCCCCCCCCCCCCCCCCCCCCCCCCCCCCCCCCCCCCCCCCCCCCCCCCCCCCCCCCCCCCCCCCCCCCCCCCCCCCCCCCCCCCCCCCCCCCCCCCCCCCCCCCCCCCCCCCCCCCCCCCCCCCCCCCCCCCCCCCCCCCCCCCCCCCCCCCCCCCCCCCCCCCCCCCCCCCCCCCCCCCCCCCCCCCCCCCCCCCCCCCCCCCCCCCCCCCCCCCCCCCCCCCCCCCCCCCCCCCCCCCCCCCCCCCCCCCCCCCCCCCCCCCCCCCCCCCCCCCCCCCCCCCCCCCCCCCCCCCCCCCCCCCCCCCCCCCCCCCCCCCCCCCCCCCCCCCCCCCCCCCCCCCCCCCCCCCCCCCCCCCCCCCCCCCCCCCCCCCCCCCCCCCCCCCCCCCCCCCCCCCCCCCCCCCCCCCCCCCCCCCCCCCCCCCCCCCCCCCCCCCCCCCCCCCCCCCCCCCCCCCCCCCCCCCCCCCCCCCCCCCCCCCCCCCCCCCCCCCCCCCCCCCCCCCCCCCCCCCCCCCCCCCCCCCCCCCCCCCCCCCCCCCCCCCCCCCCCCCCCCCCCCCCCCCCCCCCCCCCCCCCCCCCCCCCCCCCCCCCCCCCCCCCCCCCCCCCCCCCCCCCCCCCCCCCCCCCCCCCCCCCCCCCCCCCCCCCCCCCCCCCCCCCCCCCCCCCCCCCCCCCCCCCCCCCCCCCCCCCCCCCCCCCCCCCCCCCCCCCCCCCCCCCCCCCCCCCCCCCCCCCCCCCCCCCCCCCCCCCCCCCCCCCCCCCCCCCCCCCCCCCCCCCCCCCCCCCCCCCCCCCCCCCCCCCCCCCCCCCCCCCCCCCCCCCCCCCCCCCCCCCCCCCCCCCCCCCCCCCCCCCCCCCCCCCCCCCCCCCCCCCCCCCCCCCCCCCCCCCCCCCCCCCCCCCCCCCCCCCCCCCCCCCCCCCCCCCCCCCCCCCCCCCCCCCCCCCCCCCCCCCCCCCCCCCCCCCCCCCCCCCCCCCCCCCCCCCCCCCCCCCCCCCCCCCCCCCCCCCCCCCCCCCCCCCCCCCCCCCCCCCCCCCCCCCCCCCCCCCCCCCCCCCCCCCCCCCCCCCCCCCCCCCCCCCCCCCCCCCCCCCCCCCCCCCCCCCCCCCCCCCCCCCCCCCCCCCCCCCCCCCCCCCCCCCCCCCCCCCCCCCCCCCCCCCCCCCCCCCCCCCCCCCCCCCCCCCCCCCCCCCCCCCCCCCCCCCCCCCCCCCCCCCCCCCCCCCCCCCCCCCCCCCCCCCCCCCCCCCCCCCCCCCCCCCCCCCCCCCCCCCCCCCCCCCCCCCCCCCCCCCCCCCCCCCCCCCCCCCCCCCCCCCCCCCCCCCCCCCCCCCCCCCCCCCCCCCCCCCCCCCCCCCCCCCCCCCCCCCCCCCCCCCCCCCCCCCCCCCCCCCCCCCCCCCCCCCCCCCCCCCCCCCCCCCCCCCCCCCCCCCCCCCCCCCCCCCCCCCCCCCCCCCCCCCCCCCCCCCCCCCCCCCCCCCCCCCCCCCCCCCCCCCCCCCCCCCCCCCCCCCCCCCCCCCCCCCCCCCCCCCCCCCCCCCCCCCCCCCCCCCCCCCCCCCCCCCCCCCCCCCCCCCCCCCCCCCCCCCCCCCCCCCCCCCCCCCCCCCCCCCCCCCCCCCCCCCCCCCCCCCCCCCCCCCCCCCCCCCCCCCCCCCCCCCCCCCCCCCCCCCCCCCCCCCCCCCCCCCCCCCCCCCCCCCCCCCCCCCCCCCCCCCCCCCCCCCCCCCCCCCCCCCCCCCCCCCCCCCCCCCCCCCCCCCCCCCCCCCCCCCCCCCCCCCCCCCCCCCCCCCCCCCCCCCCCCCCCCCCCCCCCCCCCCCCCCCCCCCCCCCCCCCCCCCCCCCCCCCCCCCCCCCCCCCCCCCCCCCCCCCCCCCCCCCCCCCCCCCCCCCCCCCCCCCCCCCCCCCCCCCCCCCCCCCCCCCCCCCCCCCCCCCCCCCCCCCCCCCCCCCCCCCCCCCCCCCCCCCCCCCCCCCCCCCCCCCCCCCCCCCCCCCCCCCCCCCCCCCCCCCCCCCCCCCCCCCCCCCCCCCCCCCCCCCCCCCCCCCCCCCCCCCCCCCCCCCCCCCCCCCCCCCCCCCCCCCCCCCCCCCCCCCCCCCCCCCCCCCCCCCCCCCCCCCCCCCCCCCCCCCCCCCCCCCCCCCCCCCCCCCCCCCCCCCCCCCCCCCCCCCCCCCCCCCCCCCCCCCCCCCCCCCCCCCCCCCCCCCCCCCCCCCCCCCCCCCCCCCCCCCCCCCCCCCCCCCCCCCCCCCCCCCCCCCCCCCCCCCCCCCCCCCCCCCCCCCCCCCCCCCCCCCCCCCCCCCCCCCCCCCCCCCCCCCCCCCCCCCCCCCCCCCCCCCCCCCCCCCCCCCCCCCCCCCCCCCCCCCCCCCCCCCCCCCCCCCCCCCCCCCCCCCCCCCCCCCCCCCCCCCCCCCCCCCCCCCCCCCCCCCCCCCCCCCCCCCCCCCCCCCCCCCCCCCCCCCCCCCCCCCCCCCCCCCCCCCCCCCCCCCCCCCCCCCCCCCCCCCCCCCCCCCCCCCCCCCCCCCCCCCCCCCCCCCCCCCCCCCCCCCCCCCCCCCCCCCCCCCCCCCCCCCCCCCCCCCCCCCCCCCCCCCCCCCCCCCCCCCCCCCCCCCCCCCCCCCCCCCCCCCCCCCCCCCCCCCCCCCCCCCCCCCCCCCCCCCCCCCCCCCCCCCCCCCCCCCCCCCCCCCCCCCCCCCCCCCCCCCCCCCCCCCCCCCCCCCCCCCCCCCCCCCCCCCCCCCCCCCCCCCCCCCCCCCCCCCCCCCCCCCCCCCCCCCCCCCCCCCCCCCCCCCCCCCCCCCCCCCCCCCCCCCCCCCCCCCCCCCCCCCCCCCCCCCCCCCCCCCCCCCCCCCCCCCCCCCCCCCCCCCCCCCCCCCCCCCCCCCCCCCCCCCCCCCCCCCCCCCCCCCCCCCCCCCCCCCCCCCCCCCCCCCCCCCCCCCCCCCCCCCCCCCCCCCCCCCCCCCCCCCCCCCCCCCCCCCCCCCCCCCCCCCCCCCCCCCCCCCCCCCCCCCCCCCCCCCCCCCCCCCCCCCCCCCCCCCCCCCCCCCCCCCCCCCCCCCCCCCCCCCCCCCCCCCCCCCCCCCCCCCCCCCCCCCCCCCCCCCCCCCCCCCCCCCCCCCCCCCCCCCCCCCCCCCCCCCCCCCCCCCCCCCCCCCCCCCCCCCCCCCCCCCCCCCCCCCCCCCCCCCCCCCCCCCCCCCCCCCCCCCCCCCCCCCCCCCCCCCCCCCCCCCCCCCCCCCCCCCCCCCCCCCCCCCCCCCCCCCCCCCCCCCCCCCCCCCCCCCCCCCCCCCCCCCCCCCCCCCCCCCCCCCCCCCCCCCCCCCCCCCCCCCCCCCCCCCCCCCCCCCCCCCCCCCCCCCCCCCCCCCCCCCCCCCCCCCCCCCCCCCCCCCCCCCCCCCCCCCCCCCCCCCCCCCCCCCCCCCCCCCCCCCCCCCCCCCCCCCCCCCCCCCCCCCCCCCCCCCCCCCCCCCCCCCCCCCCCCCCCCCCCCCCCCCCCCCCCCCCCCCCCCCCCCCCCCCCCCCCCCCCCCCCCCCCCCCCCCCCCCCCCCCCCCCCCCCCCCCCCCCCCCCCCCCCCCCCCCCCCCCCCCCCCCCCCCCCCCCCCCCCCCCCCCCCCCCCCCCCCCCCCCCCCCCCCCCCCCCCCCCCCCCCCCCCCCCCCCCCCCCCCCCCCCCCCCCCCCCCCCCCCCCCCCCCCCCCCCCCCCCCCCCCCCCCCCCCCCCCCCCCCCCCCCCCCCCCCCCCCCCCCCCCCCCCCCCCCCCCCCCCCCCCCCCCCCCCCCCCCCCCCCCCCCCCCCCCCCCCCCCCCCCCCCCCCCCCCCCCCCCCCCCCCCCCCCCCCCCCCCCCCCCCCCCCCCCCCCCCCCCCCCCCCCCCCCCCCCCCCCCCCCCCCCCCCCCCCCCCCCCCCCCCCCCCCCCCCCCCCCCCCCCCCCCCCCCCCCCCCCCCCCCCCCCCCCCCCCCCCCCCCCCCCCCCCCCCCCCCCCCCCCCCCCCCCCCCCCCCCCCCCCCCCCCCCCCCCCCCCCCCCCCCCCCCCCCCCCCCCCCCCCCCCCCCCCCCCCCCCCCCCCCCCCCCCCCCCCCCCCCCCCCCCCCCCCCCCCCCCCCCCCCCCCCCCCCCCCCCCCCCCCCCCCCCCCCCCCCCCCCCCCCCCCCCCCCCCCCCCCCCCCCCCCCCCCCCCCCCCCCCCCCCCCCCCCCCCCCCCCCCCCCCCCCCCCCCCCCCCCCCCCCCCCCCCCCCCCCCCCCCCCCCCCCCCCCCCCCCCCCCCCCCCCCCCCCCCCCCCCCCCCCCCCCCCCCCCCCCCCCCCCCCCCCCCCCCCCCCCCCCCCCCCCCCCCCCCCCCCCCCCCCCCCCCCCCCCCCCCCCCCCCCCCCCCCCCCCCCCCCCCCCCCCCCCCCCCCCCCCCCCCCCCCCCCCCCCCCCCCCCCCCCCCCCCCCCCCCCCCCCCCCCCCCCCCCCCCCCCCCCCCCCCCCCCCCCCCCCCCCCCCCCCCCCCCCCCCCCCCCCCCCCCCCCCCCCCCCCCCCCCCCCCCCCCCCCCCCCCCCCCCCCCCCCCCCCCCCCCCCCCCCCCCCCCCCCCCCCCCCCCCCCCCCCCCCCCCCCCCCCCCCCCCCCCCCCCCCCCCCCCCCCCCCCCCCCCCCCCCCCCCCCCCCCCCCCCCCCCCCCCCCCCCCCCCCCCCCCCCCCCCCCCCCCCCCCCCCCCCCCCCCCCCCCCCCCCCCCCCCCCCCCCCCCCCCCCCCCCCCCCCCCCCCCCCCCCCCCCCCCCCCCCCCCCCCCCCCCCCCCCCCCCCCCCCCCCCCCCCCCCCCCCCCCCCCCCCCCCCCCCCCCCCCCCCCCCCCCCCCCCCCCCCCCCCCCCCCCCCCCCCCCCCCCCCCCCCCCCCCCCCCCCCCCCCCCCCCCCCCCCCCCCCCCCCCCCCCCCCCCCCCCCCCCCCCCCCCCCCCCCCCCCCCCCCCCCCCCCCCCCCCCCCCCCCCCCCCCCCCCCCCCCCCCCCCCCCCCCCCCCCCCCCCCCCCCCCCCCCCCCCCCCCCCCCCCCCCCCCCCCCCCCCCCCCCCCCCCCCCCCCCCCCCCCCCCCCCCCCCCCCCCCCCCCCCCCCCCCCCCCCCCCCCCCCCCCCCCCCCCCCCCCCCCCCCCCCCCCCCCCCCCCCCCCCCCCCCCCCCCCCCCCCCCCCCCCCCCCCCCCCCCCCCCCCCCCCCCCCCCCCCCCCCCCCCCCCCCCCCCCCCCCCCCCCCCCCCCCCCCCCCCCCCCCCCCCCCCCCCCCCCCCCCCCCCCCCCCCCCCCCCCCCCCCCCCCCCCCCCCCCCCCCCCCCCCCCCCCCCCCCCCCCCCCCCCCCCCCCCCCCCCCCCCCCCCCCCCCCCCCCCCCCCCCCCCCCCCCCCCCCCCCCCCCCCCCCCCCCCCCCCCCCCCCCCCCCCCCCCCCCCCCCCCCCCCCCCCCCCCCCCCCCCCCCCCCCCCCCCCCCCCCCCCCCCCCCCCCCCCCCCCCCCCCCCCCCCCCCCCCCCCCCCCCCCCCCCCCCCCCCCCCCCCCCCCCCCCCCCCCCCCCCCCCCCCCCCCCCCCCCCCCCCCCCCCCCCCCCCCCCCCCCCCCCCCCCCCCCCCCCCCCCCCCCCCCCCCCCCCCCCCCCCCCCCCCCCCCCCCCCCCCCCCCCCCCCCCCCCCCCCCCCCCCCCCCCCCCCCCCCCCCCCCCCCCCCCCCCCCCCCCCCCCCCCCCCCCCCCCCCCCCCCCCCCCCCCCCCCCCCCCCCCCCCCCCCCCCCCCCCCCCCCCCCCCCCCCCCCCCCCCCCCCCCCCCCCCCCCCCCCCCCCCCCCCCCCCCCCCCCCCCCCCCCCCCCCCCCCCCCCCCCCCCCCCCCCCCCCCCCCCCCCCCCCCCCCCCCCCCCCCCCCCCCCCCCCCCCCCCCCCCCCCCCCCCCCCCCCCCCCCCCCCCCCCCCCCCCCCCCCCCCCCCCCCCCCCCCCCCCCCCCCCCCCCCCCCCCCCCCCCCCCCCCCCCCCCCCCCCCCCCCCCCCCCCCCCCCCCCCCCCCCCCCCCCCCCCCCCCCCCCCCCCCCCCCCCCCCCCCCCCCCCCCCCCCCCCCCCCCCCCCCCCCCCCCCCCCCCCCCCCCCCCCCCCCCCCCCCCCCCCCCCCCCCCCCCCCCCCCCCCCCCCCCCCCCCCCCCCCCCCCCCCCCCCCCCCCCCCCCCCCCCCCCCCCCCCCCCCCCCCCCCCCCCCCCCCCCCCCCCCCCCCCCCCCCCCCCCCCCCCCCCCCCCCCCCCCCCCCCCCCCCCCCCCCCCCCCCCCCCCCCCCCCCCCCCCCCCCCCCCCCCCCCCCCCCCCCCCCCCCCCCCCCCCCCCCCCCCCCCCCCCCCCCCCCCCCCCCCCCCCCCCCCCCCCCCCCCCCCCCCCCCCCCCCCCCCCCCCCCCCCCCCCCCCCCCCCCCCCCCCCCCCCCCCCCCCCCCCCCCCCCCCCCCCCCCCCCCCCCCCCCCCCCCCCCCCCCCCCCCCCCCCCCCCCCCCCCCCCCCCCCCCCCCCCCCCCCCCCCCCCCCCCCCCCCCCCCCCCCCCCCCCCCCCCCCCCCCCCCCCCCCCCCCCCCCCCCCCCCCCCCCCCCCCCCCCCCCCCCCCCCCCCCCCCCCCCCCCCCCCCCCCCCCCCCCCCCCCCCCCCCCCCCCCCCCCCCCCCCCCCCCCCCCCCCCCCCCCCCCCCCCCCCCCCCCCCCCCCCCCCCCCCCCCCCCCCCCCCCCCCCCCCCCCCCCCCCCCCCCCCCCCCCCCCCCCCCCCCCCCCCCCCCCCCCCCCCCCCCCCCCCCCCCCCCCCCCCCCCCCCCCCCCCCCCCCCCCCCCCCCCCCCCCCCCCCCCCCCCCCCCCCCCCCCCCCCCCCCCCCCCCCCCCCCCCCCCCCCCCCCCCCCCCCCCCCCCCCCCCCCCCCCCCCCCCCCCCCCCCCCCCCCCCCCCCCCCCCCCCCCCCCCCCCCCCCCCCCCCCCCCCCCCCCCCCCCCCCCCCCCCCCCCCCCCCCCCCCCCCCCCCCCCCCCCCCCCCCCCCCCCCCCCCCCCCCCCCCCCCCCCCCCCCCCCCCCCCCCCCCCCCCCCCCCCCCCCCCCCCCCCCCCCCCCCCCCCCCCCCCCCCCCCCCCCCCCCCCCCCCCCCCCCCCCCCCCCCCCCCCCCCCCCCCCCCCCCCCCCCCCCCCCCCCCCCCCCCCCCCCCCCCCCCCCCCCCCCCCCCCCCCCCCCCCCCCCCCCCCCCCCCCCCCCCCCCCCCCCCCCCCCCCCCCCCCCCCCCCCCCCCCCCCCCCCCCCCCCCCCCCCCCCCCCCCCCCCCCCCCCCCCCCCCCCCCCCCCCCCCCCCCCCCCCCCCCCCCCCCCCCCCCCCCCCCCCCCCCCCCCCCCCCCCCCCCCCCCCCCCCCCCCCCCCCCCCCCCCCCCCCCCCCCCCCCCCCCCCCCCCCCCCCCCCCCCCCCCCCCCCCCCCCCCCCCCCCCCCCCCCCCCCCCCCCCCCCCCCCCCCCCCCCCCCCCCCCCCCCCCCCCCCCCCCCCCCCCCCCCCCCCCCCCCCCCCCCCCCCCCCCCCCCCCCCCCCCCCCCCCCCCCCCCCCCCCCCCCCCCCCCCCCCCCCCCCCCCCCCCCCCCCCCCCCCCCCCCCCCCCCCCCCCCCCCCCCCCCCCCCCCCCCCCCCCCCCCCCCCCCCCCCCCCCCCCCCCCCCCCCCCCCCCCCCCCCCCCCCCCCCCCCCCCCCCCCCCCCCCCCCCCCCCCCCCCCCCCCCCCCCCCCCCCCCCCCCCCCCCCCCCCCCCCCCCCCCCCCCCCCCCCCCCCCCCCCCCCCCCCCCCCCCCCCCCCCCCCCCCCCCCCCCCCCCCCCCCCCCCCCCCCCCCCCCCCCCCCCCCCCCCCCCCCCCCCCCCCCCCCCCCCCCCCCCCCCCCCCCCCCCCCCCCCCCCCCCCCCCCCCCCCCCCCCCCCCCCCCCCCCCCCCCCCCCCCCCCCCCCCCCCCCCCCCCCCCCCCCCCCCCCCCCCCCCCCCCCCCCCCCCCCCCCCCCCCCCCCCCCCCCCCCCCCCCCCCCCCCCCCCCCCCCCCCCCCCCCCCCCCCCCCCCCCCCCCCCCCCCCCCCCCCCCCCCCCCCCCCCCCCCCCCCCCCCCCCCCCCCCCCCCCCCCCCCCCCCCCCCCCCCCCCCCCCCCCCCCCCCCCCCCCCCCCCCCCCCCCCCCCCCCCCCCCCCCCCCCCCCCCCCCCCCCCCCCCCCCCCCCCCCCCCCCCCCCCCCCCCCCCCCCCCCCCCCCCCCCCCCCCCCCCCCCCCCCCCCCCCCCCCCCCCCCCCCCCCCCCCCCCCCCCCCCCCCCCCCCCCCCCCCCCCCCCCCCCCCCCCCCCCCCCCCCCCCCCCCCCCCCCCCCCCCCCCCCCCCCCCCCCCCCCCCCCCCCCCCCCCCCCCCCCCCCCCCCCCCCCCCCCCCCCCCCCCCCCCCCCCCCCCCCCCCCCCCCCCCCCCCCCCCCCCCCCCCCCCCCCCCCCCCCCCCCCCCCCCCCCCCCCCCCCCCCCCCCCCCCCCCCCCCCCCCCCCCCCCCCCCCCCCCCCCCCCCCCCCCCCCCCCCCCCCCCCCCCCCCCCCCCCCCCCCCCCCCCCCCCCCCCCCCCCCCCCCCCCCCCCCCCCCCCCCCCCCCCCCCCCCCCCCCCCCCCCCCCCCCCCCCCCCCCCCCCCCCCCCCCCCCCCCCCCCCCCCCCCCCCCCCCCCCCCCCCCCCCCCCCCCCCCCCCCCCCCCCCCCCCCCCCCCCCCCCCCCCCCCCCCCCCCCCCCCCCCCCCCCCCCCCCCCCCCCCCCCCCCCCCCCCCCCCCCCCCCCCCCCCCCCCCCCCCCCCCCCCCCCCCCCCCCCCCCCCCCCCCCCCCCCCCCCCCCCCCCCCCCCCCCCCCCCCCCCCCCCCCCCCCCCCCCCCCCCCCCCCCCCCCCCCCCCCCCCCCCCCCCCCCCCCCCCCCCCCCCCCCCCCCCCCCCCCCCCCCCCCCCCCCCCCCCCCCCCCCCCCCCCCCCCCCCCCCCCCCCCCCCCCCCCCCCCCCCCCCCCCCCCCCCCCCCCCCCCCCCCCCCCCCCCCCCCCCCCCCCCCCCCCCCCCCCCCCCCCCCCCCCCCCCCCCCCCCCCCCCCCCCCCCCCCCCCCCCCCCCCCCCCCCCCCCCCCCCCCCCCCCCCCCCCCCCCCCCCCCCCCCCCCCCCCCCCCCCCCCCCCCCCCCCCCCCCCCCCCCCCCCCCCCCCCCCCCCCCCCCCCCCCCCCCCCCCCCCCCCCCCCCCCCCCCCCCCCCCCCCCCCCCCCCCCCCCCCCCCCCCCCCCCCCCCCCCCCCCCCCCCCCCCCCCCCCCCCCCCCCCCCCCCCCCCCCCCCCCCCCCCCCCCCCCCCCCCCCCCCCCCCCCCCCCCCCCCCCCCCCCCCCCCCCCCCCCCCCCCCCCCCCCCCCCCCCCCCCCCCCCCCCCCCCCCCCCCCCCCCCCCCCCCCCCCCCCCCCCCCCCCCCCCCCCCCCCCCCCCCCCCCCCCCCCCCCCCCCCCCCCCCCCCCCCCCCCCCCCCCCCCCCCCCCCCCCCCCCCCCCCCCCCCCCCCCCCCCCCCCCCCCCCCCCCCCCCCCCCCCCCCCCCCCCCCCCCCCCCCCCCCCCCCCCCCCCCCCCCCCCCCCCCCCCCCCCCCCCCCCCCCCCCCCCCCCCCCCCCCCCCCCCCCCCCCCCCCCCCCCCCCCCCCCCCCCCCCCCCCCCCCCCCCCCCCCCCCCCCCCCCCCCCCCCCCCCCCCCCCCCCCCCCCCCCCCCCCCCCCCCCCCCCCCCCCCCCCCCCCCCCCCCCCCCCCCCCCCCCCCCCCCCCCCCCCCCCCCCCCCCCCCCCCCCCCCCCCCCCCCCCCCCCCCCCCCCCCCCCCCCCCCCCCCCCCCCCCCCCCCCCCCCCCCCCCCCCCCCCCCCCCCCCCCCCCCCCCCCCCCCCCCCCCCCCCCCCCCCCCCCCCCCCCCCCCCCCCCCCCCCCCCCCCCCCCCCCCCCCCCCCCCCCCCCCCCCCCCCCCCCCCCCCCCCCCCCCCCCCCCCCCCCCCCCCCCCCCCCCCCCCCCCCCCCCCCCCCCCCCCCCCCCCCCCCCCCCCCCCCCCCCCCCCCCCCCCCCCCCCCCCCCCCCCCCCCCCCCCCCCCCCCCCCCCCCCCCCCCCCCCCCCCCCCCCCCCCCCCCCCCCCCCCCCCCCCCCCCCCCCCCCCCCCCCCCCCCCCCCCCCCCCCCCCCCCCCCCCCCCCCCCCCCCCCCCCCCCCCCCCCCCCCCCCCCCCCCCCCCCCCCCCCCCCCCCCCCCCCCCCCCCCCCCCCCCCCCCCCCCCCCCCCCCCCCCCCCCCCCCCCCCCCCCCCCCCCCCCCCCCCCCCCCCCCCCCCCCCCCCCCCCCCCCCCCCCCCCCCCCCCCCCCCCCCCCCCCCCCCCCCCCCCCCCCCCCCCCCCCCCCCCCCCCCCCCCCCCCCCCCCCCCCCCCCCCCCCCCCCCCCCCCCCCCCCCCCCCCCCCCCCCCCCCCCCCCCCCCCCCCCCCCCCCCCCCCCCCCCCCCCCCCCCCCCCCCCCCCCCCCCCCCCCCCCCCCCCCCCCCCCCCCCCCCCCCCCCCCCCCCCCCCCCCCCCCCCCCCCCCCCCCCCCCCCCCCCCCCCCCCCCCCCCCCCCCCCCCCCCCCCCCCCCCCCCCCCCCCCCCCCCCCCCCCCCCCCCCCCCCCCCCCCCCCCCCCCCCCCCCCCCCCCCCCCCCCCCCCCCCCCCCCCCCCCCCCCCCCCCCCCCCCCCCCCCCCCCCCCCCCCCCCCCCCCCCCCCCCCCCCCCCCCCCCCCCCCCCCCCCCCCCCCCCCCCCCCCCCCCCCCCCCCCCCCCCCCCCCCCCCCCCCCCCCCCCCCCCCCCCCCCCCCCCCCCCCCCCCCCCCCCCCCCCCCCCCCCCCCCCCCCCCCCCCCCCCCCCCCCCCCCCCCCCCCCCCCCCCCCCCCCCCCCCCCCCCCCCCCCCCCCCCCCCCCCCCCCCCCCCCCCCCCCCCCCCCCCCCCCCCCCCCCCCCCCCCCCCCCCCCCCCCCCCCCCCCCCCCCCCCCCCCCCCCCCCCCCCCCCCCCCCCCCCCCCCCCCCCCCCCCCCCCCCCCCCCCCCCCCCCCCCCCCCCCCCCCCCCCCCCCCCCCCCCCCCCCCCCCCCCCCCCCCCCCCCCCCCCCCCCCCCCCCCCCCCCCCCCCCCCCCCCCCCCCCCCCCCCCCCCCCCCCCCCCCCCCCCCCCCCCCCCCCCCCCCCCCCCCCCCCCCCCCCCCCCCCCCCCCCCCCCCCCCCCCCCCCCCCCCCCCCCCCCCCCCCCCCCCCCCCCCCCCCCCCCCCCCCCCCCCCCCCCCCCCCCCCCCCCCCCCCCCCCCCCCCCCCCCCCCCCCCCCCCCCCCCCCCCCCCCCCCCCCCCCCCCCCCCCCCCCCCCCCCCCCCCCCCCCCCCCCCCCCCCCCCCCCCCCCCCCCCCCCCCCCCCCCCCCCCCCCCCCCCCCCCCCCCCCCCCCCCCCCCCCCCCCCCCCCCCCCCCCCCCCCCCCCCCCCCCCCCCCCCCCCCCCCCCCCCCCCCCCCCCCCCCCCCCCCCCCCCCCCCCCCCCCCCCCCCCCCCCCCCCCCCCCCCCCCCCCCCCCCCCCCCCCCCCCCCCCCCCCCCCCCCCCCCCCCCCCCCCCCCCCCCCCCCCCCCCCCCCCCCCCCCCCCCCCCCCCCCCCCCCCCCCCCCCCCCCCCCCCCCCCCCCCCCCCCCCCCCCCCCCCCCCCCCCCCCCCCCCCCCCCCCCCCCCCCCCCCCCCCCCCCCCCCCCCCCCCCCCCCCCCCCCCCCCCCCCCCCCCCCCCCCCCCCCCCCCCCCCCCCCCCCCCCCCCCCCCCCCCCCCCCCCCCCCCCCCCCCCCCCCCCCCCCCCCCCCCCCCCCCCCCCCCCCCCCCCCCCCCCCCCCCCCCCCCCCCCCCCCCCCCCCCCCCCCCCCCCCCCCCCCCCCCCCCCCCCCCCCCCCCCCCCCCCCCCCCCCCCCCCCCCCCCCCCCCCCCCCCCCCCCCCCCCCCCCCCCCCCCCCCCCCCCCCCCCCCCCCCCCCCCCCCCCCCCCCCCCCCCCCCCCCCCCCCCCCCCCCCCCCCCCCCCCCCCCCCCCCCCCCCCCCCCCCCCCCCCCCCCCCCCCCCCCCCCCCCCCCCCCCCCCCCCCCCCCCCCCCCCCCCCCCCCCCCCCCCCCCCCCCCCCCCCCCCCCCCCCCCCCCCCCCCCCCCCCCCCCCCCCCCCCCCCCCCCCCCCCCCCCCCCCCCCCCCCCCCCCCCCCCCCCCCCCCCCCCCCCCCCCCCCCCCCCCCCCCCCCCCCCCCCCCCCCCCCCCCCCCCCCCCCCCCCCCCCCCCCCCCCCCCCCCCCCCCCCCCCCCCCCCCCCCCCCCCCCCCCCCCCCCCCCCCCCCCCCCCCCCCCCCCCCCCCCCCCCCCCCCCCCCCCCCCCCCCCCCCCCCCCCCCCCCCCCCCCCCCCCCCCCCCCCCCCCCCCCCCCCCCCCCCCCCCCCCCCCCCCCCCCCCCCCCCCCCCCCCCCCCCCCCCCCCCCCCCCCCCCCCCCCCCCCCCCCCCCCCCCCCCCCCCCCCCCCCCCCCCCCCCCCCCCCCCCCCCCCCCCCCCCCCCCCCCCCCCCCCCCCCCCCCCCCCCCCCCCCCCCCCCCCCCCCCCCCCCCCCCCCCCCCCCCCCCCCCCCCCCCCCCCCCCCCCCCCCCCCCCCCCCCCCCCCCCCCCCCCCCCCCCCCCCCCCCCCCCCCCCCCCCCCCCCCCCCCCCCCCCCCCCCCCCCCCCCCCCCCCCCCCCCCCCCCCCCCCCCCCCCCCCCCCCCCCCCCCCCCCCCCCCCCCCCCCCCCCCCCCCCCCCCCCCCCCCCCCCCCCCCCCCCCCCCCCCCCCCCCCCCCCCCCCCCCCCCCCCCCCCCCCCCCCCCCCCCCCCCCCCCCCCCCCCCCCCCCCCCCCCCCCCCCCCCCCCCCCCCCCCCCCCCCCCCCCCCCCCCCCCCCCCCCCCCCCCCCCCCCCCCCCCCCCCCCCCCCCCCCCCCCCCCCCCCCCCCCCCCCCCCCCCCCCCCCCCCCCCCCCCCCCCCCCCCCCCCCCCCCCCCCCCCCCCCCCCCCCCCCCCCCCCCCCCCCCCCCCCCCCCCCCCCCCCCCCCCCCCCCCCCCCCCCCCCCCCCCCCCCCCCCCCCCCCCCCCCCCCCCCCCCCCCCCCCCCCCCCCCCCCCCCCCCCCCCCCCCCCCCCCCCCCCCCCCCCCCCCCCCCCCCCCCCCCCCCCCCCCCCCCCCCCCCCCCCCCCCCCCCCCCCCCCCCCCCCCCCCCCCCCCCCCCCCCCCCCCCCCCCCCCCCCCCCCCCCCCCCCCCCCCCCCCCCCCCCCCCCCCCCCCCCCCCCCCCCCCCCCCCCCCCCCCCCCCCCCCCCCCCCCCCCCCCCCCCCCCCCCCCCCCCCCCCCCCCCCCCCCCCCCCCCCCCCCCCCCCCCCCCCCCCCCCCCCCCCCCCCCCCCCCCCCCCCCCCCCCCCCCCCCCCCCCCCCCCCCCCCCCCCCCCCCCCCCCCCCCCCCCCCCCCCCCCCCCCCCCCCCCCCCCCCCCCCCCCCCCCCCCCCCCCCCCCCCCCCCCCCCCCCCCCCCCCCCCCCCCCCCCCCCCCCCCCCCCCCCCCCCCCCCCCCCCCCCCCCCCCCCCCCCCCCCCCCCCCCCCCCCCCCCCCCCCCCCCCCCCCCCCCCCCCCCCCCCCCCCCCCCCCCCCCCCCCCCCCCCCCCCCCCCCCCCCCCCCCCCCCCCCCCCCCCCCCCCCCCCCCCCCCCCCCCCCCCCCCCCCCCCCCCCCCCCCCCCCCCCCCCCCCCCCCCCCCCCCCCCCCCCCCCCCCCCCCCCCCCCCCCCCCCCCCCCCCCCCCCCCCCCCCCCCCCCCCCCCCCCCCCCCCCCCCCCCCCCCCCCCCCCCCCCCCCCCCCCCCCCCCCCCCCCCCCCCCCCCCCCCCCCCCCCCCCCCCCCCCCCCCCCCCCCCCCCCCCCCCCCCCCCCCCCCCCCCCCCCCCCCCCCCCCCCCCCCCCCCCCCCCCCCCCCCCCCCCCCCCCCCCCCCCCCCCCCCCCCCCCCCCCCCCCCCCCCCCCCCCCCCCCCCCCCCCCCCCCCCCCCCCCCCCCCCCCCCCCCCCCCCCCCCCCCCCCCCCCCCCCCCCCCCCCCCCCCCCCCCCCCCCCCCCCCCCCCCCCCCCCCCCCCCCCCCCCCCCCCCCCCCCCCCCCCCCCCCCCCCCCCCCCCCCCCCCCCCCCCCCCCCCCCCCCCCCCCCCCCCCCCCCCCCCCCCCCCCCCCCCCCCCCCCCCCCCCCCCCCCCCCCCCCCCCCCCCCCCCCCCCCCCCCCCCCCCCCCCCCCCCCCCCCCCCCCCCCCCCCCCCCCCCCCCCCCCCCCCCCCCCCCCCCCCCCCCCCCCCCCCCCCCCCCCCCCCCCCCCCCCCCCCCCCCCCCCCCCCCCCCCCCCCCCCCCCCCCCCCCCCCCCCCCCCCCCCCCCCCCCCCCCCCCCCCCCCCCCCCCCCCCCCCCCCCCCCCCCCCCCCCCCCCCCCCCCCCCCCCCCCCCCCCCCCCCCCCCCCCCCCCCCCCCCCCCCCCCCCCCCCCCCCCCCCCCCCCCCCCCCCCCCCCCCCCCCCCCCCCCCCCCCCCCCCCCCCCCCCCCCCCCCCCCCCCCCCCCCCCCCCCCCCCCCCCCCCCCCCCCCCCCCCCCCCCCCCCCCCCCCCCCCCCCCCCCCCCCCCCCCCCCCCCCCCCCCCCCCCCCCCCCCCCCCCCCCCCCCCCCCCCCCCCCCCCCCCCCCCCCCCCCCCCCCCCCCCCCCCCCCCCCCCCCCCCCCCCCCCCCCCCCCCCCCCCCCCCCCCCCCCCCCCCCCCCCCCCCCCCCCCCCCCCCCCCCCCCCCCCCCCCCCCCCCCCCCCCCCCCCCCCCCCCCCCCCCCCCCCCCCCCCCCCCCCCCCCCCCCCCCCCCCCCCCCCCCCCCCCCCCCCCCCCCCCCCCCCCCCCCCCCCCCCCCCCCCCCCCCCCCCCCCCCCCCCCCCCCCCCCCCCCCCCCCCCCCCCCCCCCCCCCCCCCCCCCCCCCCCCCCCCCCCCCCCCCCCCCCCCCCCCCCCCCCCCCCCCCCCCCCCCCCCCCCCCCCCCCCCCCCCCCCCCCCCCCCCCCCCCCCCCCCCCCCCCCCCCCCCCCCCCCCCCCCCCCCCCCCCCCCCCCCCCCCCCCCCCCCCCCCCCCCCCCCCCCCCCCCCCCCCCCCCCCCCCCCCCCCCCCCCCCCCCCCCCCCCCCCCCCCCCCCCCCCCCCCCCCCCCCCCCCCCCCCCCCCCCCCCCCCCCCCCCCCCCCCCCCCCCCCCCCCCCCCCCCCCCCCCCCCCCCCCCCCCCCCCCCCCCCCCCCCCCCCCCCCCCCCCCCCCCCCCCCCCCCCCCCCCCCCCCCCCCCCCCCCCCCCCCCCCCCCCCCCCCCCCCCCCCCCCCCCCCCCCCCCCCCCCCCCCCCCCCCCCCCCCCCCCCCCCCCCCCCCCCCCCCCCCCCCCCCCCCCCCCCCCCCCCCCCCCCCCCCCCCCCCCCCCCCCCCCCCCCCCCCCCCCCCCCCCCCCCCCCCCCCCCCCCCCCCCCCCCCCCCCCCCCCCCCCCCCCCCCCCCCCCCCCCCCCCCCCCCCCCCCCCCCCCCCCCCCCCCCCCCCCCCCCCCCCCCCCCCCCCCCCCCCCCCCCCCCCCCCCCCCCCCCCCCCCCCCCCCCCCCCCCCCCCCCCCCCCCCCCCCCCCCCCCCCCCCCCCCCCCCCCCCCCCCCCCCCCCCCCCCCCCCCCCCCCCCCCCCCCCCCCCCCCCCCCCCCCCCCCCCCCCCCCCCCCCCCCCCCCCCCCCCCCCCCCCCCCCCCCCCCCCCCCCCCCCCCCCCCCCCCCCCCCCCCCCCCCCCCCCCCCCCCCCCCCCCCCCCCCCCCCCCCCCCCCCCCCCCCCCCCCCCCCCCCCCCCCCCCCCCCCCCCCCCCCCCCCCCCCCCCCCCCCCCCCCCCCCCCCCCCCCCCCCCCCCCCCCCCCCCCCCCCCCCCCCCCCCCCCCCCCCCCCCCCCCCCCCCCCCCCCCCCCCCCCCCCCCCCCCCCCCCCCCCCCCCCCCCCCCCCCCCCCCCCCCCCCCCCCCCCCCCCCCCCCCCCCCCCCCCCCCCCCCCCCCCCCCCCCCCCCCCCCCCCCCCCCCCCCCCCCCCCCCCCCCCCCCCCCCCCCCCCCCCCCCCCCCCCCCCCCCCCCCCCCCCCCCCCCCCCCCCCCCCCCCCCCCCCCCCCCCCCCCCCCCCCCCCCCCCCCCCCCCCCCCCCCCCCCCCCCCCCCCCCCCCCCCCCCCCCCCCCCCCCCCCCCCCCCCCCCCCCCCCCCCCCCCCCCCCCCCCCCCCCCCCCCCCCCCCCCCCCCCCCCCCCCCCCCCCCCCCCCCCCCCCCCCCCCCCCCCCCCCCCCCCCCCCCCCCCCCCCCCCCCCCCCCCCCCCCCCCCCCCCCCCCCCCCCCCCCCCCCCCCCCCCCCCCCCCCCCCCCCCCCCCCCCCCCCCCCCCCCCCCCCCCCCCCCCCCCCCCCCCCCCCCCCCCCCCCCCCCCCCCCCCCCCCCCCCCCCCCCCCCCCCCCCCCCCCCCCCCCCCCCCCCCCCCCCCCCCCCCCCCCCCCCCCCCCCCCCCCCCCCCCCCCCCCCCCCCCCCCCCCCCCCCCCCCCCCCCCCCCCCCCCCCCCCCCCCCCCCCCCCCCCCCCCCCCCCCCCCCCCCCCCCCCCCCCCCCCCCCCCCCCCCCCCCCCCCCCCCCCCCCCCCCCCCCCCCCCCCCCCCCCCCCCCCCCCCCCCCCCCCCCCCCCCCCCCCCCCCCCCCCCCCCCCCCCCCCCCCCCCCCCCCCCCCCCCCCCCCCCCCCCCCCCCCCCCCCCCCCCCCCCCCCCCCCCCCCCCCCCCCCCCCCCCCCCCCCCCCCCCCCCCCCCCCCCCCCCCCCCCCCCCCCCCCCCCCCCCCCCCCCCCCCCCCCCCCCCCCCCCCCCCCCCCCCCCCCCCCCCCCCCCCCCCCCCCCCCCCCCCCCCCCCCCCCCCCCCCCCCCCCCCCCCCCCCCCCCCCCCCCCCCCCCCCCCCCCCCCCCCCCCCCCCCCCCCCCCCCCCCCCCCCCCCCCCCCCCCCCCCCCCCCCCCCCCCCCCCCCCCCCCCCCCCCCCCCCCCCCCCCCCCCCCCCCCCCCCCCCCCCCCCCCCCCCCCCCCCCCCCCCCCCCCCCCCCCCCCCCCCCCCCCCCCCCCCCCCCCCCCCCCCCCCCCCCCCCCCCCCCCCCCCCCCCCCCCCCCCCCCCCCCCCCCCCCCCCCCCCCCCCCCCCCCCCCCCCCCCCCCCCCCCCCCCCCCCCCCCCCCCCCCCCCCCCCCCCCCCCCCCCCCCCCCCCCCCCCCCCCCCCCCCCCCCCCCCCCCCCCCCCCCCCCCCCCCCCCCCCCCCCCCCCCCCCCCCCCCCCCCCCCCCCCCCCCCCCCCCCC
Source organism: Grus americana (assembly GCF_028858705.1). NCBI lineage: Eukaryota > Metazoa > Chordata > Aves > Gruiformes > Gruidae > Grus > Grus americana. Next base: position 22,194 of record NW_026561920.1, read on the forward strand.
CCCCCCCCCCCCCCCCCCCCCCCCCCCCCCCCCCCCCCCCCCCCCCCCCCCCCCCCCCCCCCCCCCCCCCCCCCCCCCCCCCCCCCCCCCCCCCCCCCCCCCCCCCCCCCCCCCCCCCCCCCCCCCCCCCCCCCCCCCCCCCCCCCCCCCCCCCCCCCCCCCCCCCCCCCCCCCCCCCCCCCCCCCCCCCCCCCCCCCCCCCCCCCCCCCCCCCCCCCCCCCCCCCCCCCCCCCCCCCCCCCCCCCCCCCCCCCCCCCCCCCCCCCCCCCCCCCCCCCCCCCCCCCCCCCCCCCCCCCCCCCCCCCCCCCCCCCCCCCCCCCCCCCCCCCCCCCCCCCCCCCCCCCCCCCCCCCCCCCCCCCCCCCCCCCCCCCCCCCCCCCCCCCCCCCCCCCCCCCCCCCCCCCCCCCCCCCCCCCCCCCCCCCCCCCCCCCCCCCCCCCCCCCCCCCCCCCCCCCCCCCCCCCCCCCCCCCCCCCCCCCCCCCCCCCCCCCCCCCCCCCCCCCCCCCCCCCCCCCCCCCCCCCCCCCCCCCCCCCCCCCCCCCCCCCCCCCCCCCCCCCCCCCCCCCCCCCCCCCCCCCCCCCCCCCCCCCCCCCCCCCCCCCCCCCCCCCCCCCCCCCCCCCCCCCCCCCCCCCCCCCCCCCCCCCCCCCCCCCCCCCCCCCCCCCCCCCCCCCCCCCCCCCCCCCCCCCCCCCCCCCCCCCCCCCCCCCCCCCCCCCCCCCCCCCCCCCCCCCCCCCCCCCCCCCCCCCCCCCCCCCCCCCCCCCCCCCCCCCCCCCCCCCCCCCCCCCCCCCCCCCCCCCCCCCCCCCCCCCCCCCCCCCCCCCCCCCCCCCCCCCCCC
>NW_026561921.1:0-82357 GCF_028858705.1 Grus americana
CATCCAAAAACTCCGACATGTGACTTAGCAGCTCTCTAGCCATAGTCGAGAGTCAAGCCTCAAAACTGCAAATGTCAGGGCCCTGCTCCCAGGCGAAACCTGCCAGCCCGAATGCTGTTATTTTCCTGAAACCTCTACCATGGCCCATTCACAGCCCTACTAACCCTGGAGCTGCAGGCTCCTTTAGGCATCCAAAAACTCCGACATGCGACTTAGCAGCTCTCTAGCCATAGTCGAGATTCAAGCCTCAAAACTGCAAATGTCAGGGCCCTGCTCCCAGGCGAAAACCTGCCAGCCCCGAATGCTTACTTTCCTGAAACCTCTACCAATGTCCCATTCACAGCCCTACTAACCCTGGAGCTGCAGGCTCCACTAGGCATCCAAAAAAATCCGACATGCGACTTAGCAGCTCTCTAGCCATAGTCGAGATTCAAGCCTCAAAACTGCAAATGTCAGGGCCCTGCTCCAAGGAAAACCTGCCAGCCCCGAATGCTGTTTCTTTCCTGAAACCTCTACCATGGCCCATTCACAGCCCTACTAACCCTGGAGCTGCAGGCTCCTTTAGGCATCCAAAAACTCCGACATGCGACTTAGCAGCTCTCTAGCCATAGTCGAGATTCAAGCCTCAAAACTGCAAATGTCAGGGCCCTGCTCCCAGGCGAAACCTGCCAGCCCCGAATGCTTTACTTTCCTGAAACCTCTACCATGGCGCCATTCACAGCCCTACTAACCCTGGAGCTGCAGGCTCCATTAGGCATCCAAAAACTCCGACATGCGACTTAGCAGCTCTCTAGCCGTTTTCGACATTCAAGCCTCAAAACTGCAAATGTCAGGGCCCTGCTCCCAGGCGAAACCTGCCAGCCCCGAATGCTGTTACTTTCCTGAAACCTCTACCAATGTCCCATTCACAGCCCTACTAACCCTGGAGCTGCAGGCTCCTTTAGGCATCCAAAAACTCCGACATGCGACTTAGCAGCTCTCTAGCCATATTCGAGATTCAAGCCTCAAAACTGCAAATGTCAGGGCCCTGCTCCCAGGCAAACCTCCCAGCCCCGAATGCTTACTTTCCTGAAACCTCTACCATGGCCCATTCACAGCCCTACTAACCCTGGAGCTGCAGGCTCCTTTAGGCATCCAAAAACTCCGACATGCGACTTAGCAGCTCTCTAGCCATAGTCGAGATTCAAGCCTCAAAACTGCAAATGTCAGGGCCCTGCTCCCAGGAAAACTGCCAGCCCCGAATGCTGTGTCTTTCCTGAAACCTCTACCATGGCCCATTCACAGCCCTACTAACCCTGGAGCTGCAGCTTCTTTAGGCATCCAAAAACTCCGACATGCGACTTAGCAGCTCTCTAGCCATAGTCGAGATTCAAGCCTCAAAACTGCAAATGTCAGGGCCTGCTCCCAGGCGAAACCTGCCAGCCCCGAATGCTTATCTTTCCTGAAACCTCTACCATGGCCCCATTCACAGCCCTACTAACCCTGGAGCTGCAGGCTCCATTAGGCATCCAAAAACTCCGACATGCGACTTAGCAGCTCTCTAGCCATCGAGATTTGCCTCAAAACTGCAAATGTCAGGGCCCTGCTCCCAGGCGAAACCTGCCAGCCCCGAATGCTGTTCTTTCCTGAAACCTCTACCATGGCCCCATTCACAGCCCTACTAACCCTGGAGCTGCAGGCTCCTTAGGCATCCAAAAACTCCGACATGCGACTTAGCAGCTCTCTAGCCATAGTCGAGATTCAAGCCTCAAAACTGCAAATGTCAGGGCCCTGCTCCCAGGCGAAACCTGCCAGCCCCGAATGCTGTTACTTTCCTGAAACCTCTACCAATGTCCCATTCACAGCCCTACTAACCCTGGAGCTGCAGGCTCCACTAGGCATCCAAAAACTCCGACATGCGACTTAGCAGCTCTCTAGCCATAGTCGAGATTCAAGCCTCAAAACTGCAAATGTCAGGGCCCTGCTCCCAGGCGAAACCTGCCAGCCCCGAATGCTTTTCTTTCCTGAAACCTCTACCATGGCCCCATTCACAGCCCTACTAACCCTGGAGCTGCAGGCTCCTTTAGGCATCCAAAAACTCCGACATGCGACTTAGCAGCTCTCTAGCCATAGTCGAGATTCAAGCCTCAAAACTGCAAATGTCAGGGCCCTGCTCCCAGGCGAAACCTGCCAGCCCCGAATGCTCTTACTTTCCTGAAACCTCTAAAATGTCCCATTCACAGCCCTACTAACCCTGGAGCTGCAGGCTCCACTAGGCATCCAAAAACTCCGACATGCGACTTAGCAGCTCTCTAGCCATAGTCGAGATTCAAGCCTCAAAACTGCAAATGTCAGGGCCCTGCTCCCAAGGAAAACTGCCAGCCCCGAATGCTGTTCTTTCCTGAAACCTCTACCATGGCCCATTCACAGCCCTACTAACCCTGGAGCTGCAGCTTTCTTAGGCATCCAAAAACTCCGACATGCGACTTAGCAGCTCTCTAGCCATAGTCGAGATTCAAGCCTCAAAACTGCAAATGTCAGGGCCTGCTCCCAGGCGAAACCTGCCAGCCCCGAATGCTCTTATTTTTTCCTGAAACCTCTACCATGGCCCATTCACAGCCCTACTAACCCTGGAGCTGCAGGCTCCACTAGGCATCCAAAAACTCCGACATGCGACTTAGCAGCTCTCTAGCCATAGTCGAGATTCAAGCCTCAAAACTGCAAATGTCAGGGCCCTGCTCCCAGGCGAAACCTGCCAGCCCCGAATGCTCTTACTTTCCTGAAACCTCTACCATGGCCCATTCACAGCCCTACTAACCTGGAGCTGCAGGCTCCTTTAGGCATCCAAAAACTCCGACATATCACTTAGCAGCTCTCTAGCCATAGTCGAGATTCAAGCCTCAAAACTGCAAATGTCAGGGCCCTGCTCCCAGGCGAAACCTGCCAGCCCCGAATGCTGTTACTTTCCTGAAACCTCTACCATGGCCCCATTCACAGCCCTACTAACCCTGGAGCTGCAGCTCCTTTAGGCATCCAAAAACTCCGACATGCGACTTAGCAGCTCTCTAGCCATCGACCGCATTTGCCCGTCAAAACTGCAAATGTCAGGTCCCTGCTCCCGGATGAAACCTGGCAGCCCCGAATGCTGTTTCTTTCCTGAAACCTCTACCAATGTCCCATTCACAGCCCTACTAACCCTGGAGCTGCAGGCTCCACTAGCATCCAAAAACTCCGACATGCGACTTAGCAGCTCTCTAGCCATAGTCGAGATTCAAGCCTCAAAACTGCAAATGTCAGGGCCCTGCTCCCAAGGAAACCTCCAGCCCCGAATGCTGTGTCTTTCCTGAAACCTCTACCAATGTCCCATTCACAGCCCTACTAACCCTGGAGCTGCAGGCTCCTTTAGGCATCCAAAAACTCCGACATGCGACTTAGCAGCTCTCTAGCCATATTCGAGATTCAAGCCTCAAAACTGCAAATGTCAGGGCCCTGCTCCCAGGCGAAACCTGCCAGCCCCGAATGCTCTTATTTTCCTGAAACCTCTACCAATGTCCCATTCACAGCCCTACTAACCCTGGAGCTGCAGGCTCCATTAGGCATCCAAAAACTCCGACATGCGACTTAGCAGCTCTCTAGCCATAGTCGAGATTCAAGCCTCAAAACTGCAAATGTCAGGGCCCTGCTCCCAGGCGAAACCTGCCAGCCCCGAATGCTCTTACTTTCCTGAAACCTCTACCATGGCCCCATTCACAGCCCTACTAACCCTGGAGCTGCAGGCTCCTTTAGGCATCCAAAAACTCCGACATGCGACTTAGCAGCTCTCTAGCCATATTCGAGATTCAAGCCTCAAAACTGCAAATGTCAGGGGCCTGCTCCCGGATGAGACGTGCCAGCCCCGAATGCTGTGTCTTTCCTGAAACCTCTCCAATGGCCCCATTCACAGCCCTACTAACCCTGGAGCTGCAGGCTCCTTTAGGCATCCAAAAACTCCGACATGCGACTTAGCAGCTCTCTAGCCATAGTCGAGATTCAAGCCTCAAAACTGCAAATGTCAGGGCCCTGCTCCCAGGCGAAACCTGCCAGCCCCGAATGCTCTTCTTTCCTGAAACCTCTACCATGGCCCATTCACAGCCCTACTAACCCTGGAGCTGCAGGCTCCTTTAGGCATCCAAAAACTCCGACATGCGACTTAGCAGCTCTCTAGCCATAGTCGAGATTCAAGCCTCAAAACTGCAAATGTCAGGGCCCTGCTCCCAGGCGAAACCTGCCAGCCCCGAATGCTCTTACTTTCCTGAAACCTCTACCAATGTCCCATTCACAGCCCTACTAACCCTGGAGCTGCAGGCTCCTTTAGGCATCCAAAAACTCCGACATGCGACTTAGCAGCTCTCTAGCCATATTCGAGATTCAAGCCTCAAAACTGCAAATGTCAGGGCCCTGCTCCCAGGCGAAACCTGCCAGCCCCCAATCTTGTTTCTTTCCTGAAACCTCTACCATGGCCCCATTCACAGCCCTACTAACCCTGGAGCTGCAGGCTCCTTTAGGCATCCAAAAACTCCGACATGCGACTTAGCAGCTCTCTAGCCATATCGAGATTCAAGCCTCAAAACTGCAAATGTCAGGGCCCTGCTCCCAGGCGAAACCTGCCAGCCCCGAATGCTCTTACTTTCCTGAAACCTCTACCATGGCCCCATTCACAGCCCTACTAACCCTGGAGCTGCAGGCTCCACTAGGCATCCAAAAACTCCGACATGCGACTTAGCAGCTCTCTAGCCATATTCGAGATTCAAGCCTCAAAACTGCAAATGTCAGGGCCCTGCTCCCAGGCGAAACCTGCCAGCCCCGAATGCTTATTCTTTCCTGAAACCTCTACCATGGCCCCATTCACAGCCCTACTAACCCTGGAGCTGCAGGCTCCTTTAGGCATCCAAAAACTCCGACATGCGACTTAGCAGCTCTCTAGCCATAGTCGAGATTCAAGCCTCAAAACTGCAAATGTCAGGGCCCTGCTCCCAGGCGAAACCTGCCAGCCCCGAATGCTGTGTCTTTCCTGAAACCTCTACCATGGCCCCATTCACAGCCCTACTAACCCTGGAGCTGCAGGCTCCTTTAGGCATCCAAAAACTCCGACATGCGACTTAGCAGCTCTCTAGCCATAGTCGAGATTCAAGCCTCAAAACTGCAAATGTCAGGGCCCTGCTCCCAGGCGAAACCTGCCAGCCCCGAATGCTGTTCTTTCCTGAAACCTCTACCATGGCCCATTCACAGCCCTACTAACCCTGGAGCTGCAGGCTCCTTTAGGCATCCAAAAACTCCGACATGCGACTTAGCAGCTCTCTAGCCATAGTCGAGATTCAAGCCTCAAAACTGCAAATGTCAGGGCCCTGCTACCAGGCGAAACATGCCAGCCCCGAATGCTCTTATTTTCCTGAAACCTCTCCCATGGCCCCATTCACAGCCCTCCTAACCCTGGAGCTGCAGGCTCCTTTAGGCATCCAAAAACTCCGACATGCGACTTAGCAGCTCTCTAGCCATAGTCGAGATTCAAGCCTCAAAACTGCAAATGTCAGGGCCCTGCTCCCAGGCGAAACCTGCCAGCCCCGAATGCTCTTACTTTCCTGAAACCTCTACCATGGCCCCATTCACAGCCCTACTAACCCTGGAGCTGCAGGCTCCTTTAGGCATCCAAAAACTCCGACATGCGACTTAGCAGCTCTCTAGCCATATTCGAGATTCAAGCCTCAAAACTGCAAATGTCAGGGCCCTGCTCCCAGGAAAACCTGCCAGCCCCGAATGCTGTTCTTTCCTGAAACCTCTACCATGGCGCCATTCACAGCCCTACTAACCCTGGAGCTGCAGCTTTCTTTATGCATCCAAAAACTCCGACATGCGACTTAGCAGCTCTCTAGCCATAGTCGAGATTCAAGCCTCAAAACTGCAAATGTCAGGGCCCTGCTCCCAGGCGAAACCTGCCAGCCCCGAATGCTTTTCTTTCCTGAAACCTCTACCATGGCCCATTCACAGCCCTACTAACCCTGGAGCTGCAGGCTCCTTTAGGCATCCAAAAACTCCGACATGCGACTTAGCAGCTCTCTAGCCATATCGAGATTCAAGCCTCAAAACTGCAAATGTCAGGGCCCTGCTCCCAGGCGAAACCTGCCAGCCCCGAATGCTCTTACTTTCCTGAAACCTCTACCATGGCCCATTCACAGCCCTACTAACCCTGGAGCTGCAGGCTCCTTTAGGCATCCAAAAACTCCGACATGCGACTTAGCAGCTCTCTAGCCATAGTCGAGATTCAAGCCTCAAAACTGCAAACGTCAGGGCCCTGCTCCCAGGCGAAACCTGCCAGCCCCGAATGCTCTACTTTCCTGAAACCTCTACCATGGCCCATTCACAGCCCTACTAACCCTGGAGCTGCAGGCTCCTTTAGGCATCCAAAAACTCCGACATGCGACTTAGCAGCTCTCTAGCCATAGTCGAGATTCAAGCCTCAAAACTGCAAATGTCAGGGCCCTGCTCCCAGGCGAAACCTGCCAGCCCCGAATGCTCTTTCTTTCCTGAAACCTCTACCATGGTCCCATTCACAGCCCTACTAACCCTGGAGCTGCAGGCTCCTTTAGCATCCAAAAACTCCGACATGCGACTTAGCAGCTCTCTAGCCATAGTCGAGATTCAAGCCTCAAAACTGCAAATGTCAGGGCCCTGCTCCCAGGAAAAACCTGCCAGCCCCGAATGCTGTTCTTTCCTGAAACCTCTACCATGGCCCATTCACAGCCCTACTAACCCTGGAGCTGCAGGCTCCTTTAGGCATCCAAAAACTCCGACATGCGACTTAGCAGCTCTCTAGCCATATTCGAGATTCAAGCCTCAAAACTGCAAATGTCAGGGCCCTGCTCCCAGGCGAAACCTGCCAGCCCCGAATGCTGTTATTTTCCTGAAACCTATACCAGGGCCCATTCACAGCCCTACTAACCCTGGAGCTGCAGGCTCCATTAGGCATCCAAAAACTCCGACATGCGACTTAGCAGCTCTCTAGCCATAGTCGAGATTCAAGCCTCAAAACTGCAAATGTCAGGGCCCTGCTCCCAGGCGAAACCTGCCAGCCCCGAATGGTTATTCTTTCCTGAAACCTCTCCCATGGCCCATTCACAGCCCTACTAACCCTGGAGCTGCAGGCTCCTTTAGGCATCCAAAAACTCCGACATGCGACTTAGCAGCTCTCTAGCCATAGTCGAGATTCAAGCCTCAAAACTGCAAATGTCAGGGCCCTGCTCCCAGGCGAAACCTGCCAGCCCCGAATGCTCTTACTTTCCTGAAACCTCTACCATGGCCCCATTCACAGCCCTACTAACCCTGGAGCTGCAGGCTCCATTAGGCATCCAAAAACTCCGACATGCGACTTAGCAGCTCTCTAGCCATAGTCGAGATTGCAAGCCTCAAAACTGCAAATGTCAGGGCCCTGCTCCCGGCGAAACCTGCCAGCCCCGAATGCTCTTACTTTCCTGAAACCTCTACCATGTCCCATTCACAGCCCTACTAACCCTGGAGCTGCAGGCTCCACTAGGCATCCAAAAACTCCGACATGCGACTTAGCAGCTCTCTAGCCATAGTCGAGATTCAAGCCTCAAAACTGCAAATGTCAGGGCCCTGCTCCCACGGTAAACCTGCCAGCCCCGAATGCTGTGTCTTTCCTGAAACCTCTACCAATGTCCCATTCACAGCCCTACTAACCCTGGAGCTGCAGGCTCCTTTAGGCATCCAAAAACTCCGACATGCGACTTAGCAGCTCTCTAGCCATAGTCGAGATTCAAGCCTCAAAACTGCAAATGTCAGGGCCCTGCTCCCAGGCGAAACCTGCCAGCCCCGAATGCTCTTATTTTCCTGAAACCTCTCCCATGGCCCCATTCACAGCCCTCCTAACCCTGGAGCTGCAGGCTCCTTTAGGCATCCAAAAACTCCGACATGCGACTTAGCAGCTCTCTAGCCATAGTCGAGATTCAAGCCTCAAAACTGCAAATGTCAGGGCCCTGCTCCCAGGCGAAACCTGCCAGCCCCGAATGCTGTTTCTTTCCTGAAACCTCTACCATGGCCCATTCACAGCCCTACTAACCCTGGAGCTGCAGGCTCCTTTAGGCATCCAAAAACTCCGACATGCGACTTAGCAGCTCTCTAGCCATAGTCGAGATTCAAGCCTCAAAACTGCAAATGTCAGGGCCCTGCTCCCTGGCGAAACCTGCCAGCCCCGAATGCTCTTACTTTCCTGAAACCTCTACCATGTCCCATTCACAGCCCTACTAACCCTGGAGCTGCAGGCTCCTTTAGGCATCCAAAAACTCCGACATGCGACTTAGCAGCTCTCTAGCCATAGTCGAGATTCAAGCCTCAAAACTGCAAATGTCAGGGCCCTGCTCCCAAGGAAAACTGCCAGCCCCGAATGCTGTTTCTTTCCTGAAACCTCTACCATGGCCCATTCACAGCCCTACTAACCCTGGAGCTGCAGGCTCCTTTAGGCATCCAAAAACTCCGACATGCGACTTAGCAGCTCTCTAGCCATAGTCGAGATTCAAGCCTCAAAACTGCAAATGTCAGGGCCCTGCTCCCAGGCGAAACCTGCCAGCCCCGAATGCTGTTCTTTCCTGAAACCTCTACCATGGCCCCATTCACAGCCCTACTAACCCTGGAGCTGCAGGCTCCTTTAGGCATCCAAAAACTCCGACATGCGACTTAGCAGCTCTCTAGCCATAGTCGAGATTCAAGCCTCAAAACTGCAAATGTCAGGGCCCTGCTCCCAGGCGAAACCTGCCAGCCCCGAATGGTTATTCTTTCCTGAAACCTCTACCATGGCCCCATTCACAGCCCTACTAACCCTGGAGCTGCAGGCTCCTTTAGGCATCCAAAAACTCCGACATGCGACTTAGCAGCTCTCTAGCCATAGTCGAGATTCAAGCCTCAAAACTGCAAATGTCAGGGCCCTGCTCCCAGGCGAAACCTGCCAGCCCCGAATGCTGTTTTTTTCCTGAAACCTCTACCATGGCCCCATTCACAGCCCTACTAACCCTGGAGCTGCAGGCTCCTTTAGGCATCCAAAAACTCCGACATGCGACTTAGCAGCTCTCTAGCCATAGTCGAGATTCAAGCCTCAAAACTGCAAATGTCAGGGCCCTGCTCCCAGGCGAAACCTGCCAGCCCCGAATGCTGTTCTTTCCTGAAACCTCTACCATGGCCCATTCACAGCCCTACTAACCCTGGAGCTGCAGGCTCCACTAGGCATCCAAAAACTCCGACATGCGACTTAGCAGCTCTCTAGCCATAGTCGAGATTCAAGCCTCAAAACTGCAAATGTCAGGGCCCTGCTCCCAGGCGAAACCTGCCAGCCCCGAATGGTTATTCTTTCCTGAAACCTCTACCATGGCCCCATTCACAGCCCTACTAACCCTGGAGCTGCAGGCTCCATTAGGCATCCAAAAACTCCGACATGCGACTTAGCAGCTCTCTAGCCATATTCGAGATTCAAGCCTCAAAACTGCAAATGTCAGGGCCCTGCTCCCAGGCGAAACCTGCCAGCCCCGAATGCTGTTTCTTTCCTGAAACCTCTACCATGGCCCATTCACAGCCCTACTAACCCTGGAGCTGCAGGCTCCTTTAGGCATCCAAAAACTCCGACATGCGACTTAGCAGCTCTCTAGCCATAGTCGAGATTCAAGCCTCAAAACTGCAAATGTCAGGGCCCTGCTCCCAGGCGAAACCTGCCAGCCCCGAATGCTGTTCTTTCCTGAAACCTCTACCATGGCCCATTCACAGCCCTACTAACCCTGGAGCTGCAGGCTCCTTTAGGCATCCAAAAACTCCGACATGCGACTTAGCAGCTCTCTAGCCATAGTCGAGATTCAAGCCTCAAAACTGCAAATGTCAGGGCCCTGCTCCCAGGAAAACTGCCAGCCCCGAATGCTGTTCTTTCCTGAAACCTCTACCATGGCCCATTCACAGCCCTACTAACCCTGGAGCTGCAGCTCCTTTAGGCATCCAAAAACTCCGACATGCGACTTAGCAGCTCTCTAGCCATAGTCGAGATTCAAGCCTCAAAACTGCAAATGTCAGGGCCCTGCTCCCAGGCGAAACCTGCCAGCCCCGAATGCTGTTACTTTCCTGAAACCTCTACCATGGCCCATTCACAGCCCTACTAACCCTGGAGCTGCAGGCTCCTTTAGGCATCCAAAAACTCCGACATGCGACTTAGCAGCTCTCTAGCCATAGTCGAGATTCAAGCCTCAAAACTGCAAATGTCAGGGCCCTGCTCCCAGGCGAAACCTGCCAGCCCCGAATGCTTTACTTTCCTGAAACCTCTACCATGGCCCATTCACAGCCCTACTAACCCTGGAGCTGCAGGCTCCATTAGGCATCCAAAAACTCCGACATGCGACTTAGCAGCTCTCTAGCCATAGTCGAGATTCAAGCCTCAAAACTGCAAATGTCAGGGCCCTGCTCCCAGGCGAAACCTGCCAGCCCCGAATGCTGTTTCTTTCCTGAAACCTCTACCATGGCCCCATTCACAGCCCTACTAACCCTGGAGCTGCAGGCTCCTTTAGGCATCCAAAAACTCCGACATGCGACTTAGCAGCTCTCTAGCCATAGTCGAGATTCAAGCCTCAAAACTGCAAATGTCAGGGCCCTGCTCCCAGGCGAAACCTGCCAGCCCCGAATGCTCTTCTTTCCTGAAACCTCTACCATGTCCCATTCACAGCCCTACTAACCCTGGAGCTGCAGGCTCCTTTAGGCATCCAAAAACTCCGACATGCGACTTAGCAGCTCTCTAGCCATAGTCGAGATTCAAGCCTCAAAACTGCAAATGTCAGGGCCCTGCTCCCAGGCGAAACCTGCCAGCCCCGAATGCTGTTCTTTCCTGAAACCTCTACCATGGCCCCATTCACAGCCCTACTAACCCTGGAGCTGCAGGCTCCTTTAGGCATCCAAAAACTCCGACATGCGACTTAGCAGCTCTCTAGCCATAGTCGAGATTCAAGCCTCAAAACTGCAAATGTCAGGGCCCTGCTCCCAGGCGAAACCTGCCAGCCCCGAATGCTGTTCTTTCCTGAAACCTCTACCATGGCCCATTCACAGCCCTACTAACCCTGGAGCTGCAGGCTCCTTTAGGCATCCAAAAACTCCGACATGCGACTTAGCAGCTCTCTAGCCATAGTCGAGATTCAAGCCTCAAAACTGCAAATGTCAGGGCCCTGCTCCCAGGGAAACCTGCCAGCCCCGAATGCTGTTCTTTCCTGAAACCTCTACCATGGCCCATTCACAGCCCTACTAACCCTGGAGCTGCAGGCTCCTTTAGGCATCCAAAAACTCCGACATGCGACTTAGCAGCTCTCTAGCCATAGTCGAGATTCAAGCCTCAAAACTGCAAATGTCAGGGCCCTGCTCCCAGGCGAAACCTGCCAGCCCCGAATGCTTTCTTTCCTGAAACCTCTACCATGGCCCATTCACAGCCCTACTAACCCTGGAGCTGCAGGCTCCTTTAGGCATCCAAAAACTCCGACATGCGACTTAGCAGCTCTCTAGCCATAGTCGAGATTCAAGCCTCAAAACTGCAAATGTCAGGGCCCTGCTCCCAGGCGAAACCTGCCAGCCCCGAATGCTCTTACTTTCCTGAAACCTCTACCATGGCCCATTCACAGCCCTACTAACCCTGGAGCTGCAGGCTCCTTTAGTCATCCAAAAACTCCGACATGCGACTTAGCAGCTCTCTAGCCATAGTCGAGATTCAAGCCTCAAAACTGCAAATGTCAGGGCCCTGCTCCCAGGCGAAACCTGCCAGCCCCGAATGCTGTTACTTTCCTGAAACCTCTACCATGGCCCATTCACAGCCCTACTAACCCTGGAGCTGCAGGCTCCTTTAGGCATCCAAAAACTCCGACATGCGACTTAGCAGCTCTCTAGCCATAGTCGAGATTCAAGCCTCAAAACTGCAAATGTCAGGGCCCTGCTCCCAGGCGAAACCTGCCAGCCCCGAATGCTTTTCTTTCCTGAAACCTCTCCCATGGCCCCATTCACAGCCCTACTAACCCTGGAGCTGCAGGCTCCTTTAGGCATCCAAAAACTCCGACATGCGACTTAGCAGCTCTCTAGCCATAGTCGAGATTCAAGCCTCAAAACTGCAAATGTCAGGGCCCTGCTCCCAGGCGAAACCTGCCAGCCCCGAATGCTTTTCTTTCCTGAAACCTCTACCATGGCCCATTCACAGCCCTACTAACCCTGGAGCTGCAGGCTCCTTTAGGCATCCAAAAACTCCGACATGCGACTTAGCAGCTCTCTAGCCATAGTCGAGATTCAAGCCTCAAAACTGCAAATGTCAGGGCCCTGCTCCCAGGCGAAACCTGCCAGCCCCGAATGCTCTTACTTTCCTGAAACCTCTACCATGGCCCCATTCACAGCCCTACTAACCCTGGAGCTGCAGGCTCCTTTAGGCATCCAAAAACTCCGACATGTGACTTAGCAGCTCTCTAGCCATAGTCGAGATTCAAGCCTCAAAACTGCAAATGTCAGGGCCCTGCTCCCAGGCGAAACCTGCCAGCCCCGAATGCTGTTTCTTTCCTGAAACCTCTACCATGGCCCATTCACAGCCCTACTAACCCTGGAGCTGCAGGCTCCTTTAGGCATCCAAAAACTCCGACATGCGACTTAGCAGCTCTCTAGCCATTTTCGAGATTCAAGCCTCAAAACTGCAAATGTCAGGGCCCTGCTCCCAGGCGAAACCTGCCAGCCCCGAATGCTCTTCTTTCCTTAAACCTCTACCATGGCCCATTCACAGCCCTACTAACCCTGGAGCTGCAGGCTCCTTTAGGCATCCAAAAACTCCGACATGCGACTTAGCAGCTCTCTAGCCATAGTCGAGATTCAAGCCTCAAAACTGCAAATGTCAGGGCCCTGCTCCCAGGCGAAACCTGCCAGCCCCGAATGCTGTTTCTTTCCTGAAACCTCTACCATGGCCCATTCACAGCCCTACTAACCCTGGAGCTGCAGCTCCTTTAGGCATCCAAAAACTCCGACATGCGACTTAGCAGCTCTCTAGCCATAGTCGAGATTCAAGCCTCAAAACTGCAAATGTCAGGGCCCTGCTCCCAGGCGAAACCTGCCAGCCCCGAATGCTCTTACTTTCCTGAAACCTCTACCATGGCCCCATTCACAGCCCTACTAACCCTGGAGCTGCAGGCTCCTTTAGGCATCCAAAAACTCCGACATGCGACTTAGCAGCTCTCTAGCCATAGTCGAGATTCAAGCCTCAAAACTGCAAATGTCAGGGCCCTGCTCCCTGGCGAAACCTGCCAGCCCCGAATGCTGTGTCTTTCCTGAAACCTCTACCAATGGCCCATTCACAGCCCTACTAACCCTGGAGCTGCAGGCTCCATTAGGCATCCAAAAACTCCGACATGCGACTGAGCAGCTCTCTAGCCATAGTCGAGATTCAAGCCTCAAAACTGCAAATGTCAGGGCCCTGCTCCCAGGCGAAACCTGCCAGCCCCGAATGCTGTTTCTTTCCTGAAACCTCTACCATGGTCCCATTCACAGCCCTACTAACCCTGGAGCTGCAGGCTCCACTAGGCATCCAAAAACTCCGACATGCGACTTAGCAGCTCTCTAGCCATAGTCGAGATTCAAGCCTCAAAACTGCAAATGTCAGGGCCCTGCTCCCAGGCGAAACCTGCCAGCCCCGAATGCTGTTCTTTCCTGAAACCTCTACCCTGGCCCCATTCACAGCCCTACTAACCCTGGAGCTGCAGGCTCCTTTAGGCATCCAAAAACTCCGACGTTCGACTTAGCAGCTCTCTAGCCATAGTCGAGATTCAAGCCTCAAAACTGCAAATGTCAGGGCCCTGCTCCCAGGCGAAACCTGCCAGCCCCGAATGCTCTTTCTTTCCTGAAACCTCTACCATGGCCCATTCACAGCCCTACTAACCCTGGAGCTGCAGGCTCCTTTAGGCATCCAAAAACTCCGACATGCGACTTAGCAGCTCTCTAGCCATAGTCGAGATTCAAGCCTCAAAACTGCAAATGTCAGGGCCCTGCTCCCAGGCGAAACCTGCCAGCCCCGAATGCTGTTCTTTCCTGAAACCTCTACCATGGCCCCATTCACAGCCCTACTAACCCTGGAGCTGCAGGCTCCTTTAGGCATCCAAAAACTCCGACATGCGACTTAGCAGCTCTCTAGCCATAGTCGAGATTCAAGCCTCAAAACTGCAAATGTCAGGGCCCTGCTCCCAGGCGAAACCTGCCAGCCCCGAATGCTTTTCTTTCCTGAAACCTCTACCATGGCCCATTCACAGCCCTACTAACCCTGGAGCTGCAGCTCCTTTAGGCATCTAAAAACTCCGACATGCGACTTAGCAGCTCTCTAGCCATAGTCGAGATTCAAGCCTCAAAACTGCAAATGTCAGGGCCCTGCTCCCAGGCGAAACCTGCCAGCCCCGAATGCTTTTCTTTCCTGAAACCTCTACCATGGCCCATTCACAGCCCTACTAACCCTGGAGCTGCAGGCTCCTTTAGGCATCCAAAAACTCCGACATGCGACTTAGCAGCTCTCTAGCCATAGTCGAGATTCAAGCCTCAAAACTGCAAATGTCAGGGCCCTGCTCCCAGGCGAAACCTGCCAGCCCCGAATGCTCTTTCTTTCCTGAAACCTCTACCATGGCGCCATTCACAGCCCTACTAACCCTGGAGCTGCAGGCTCCTTTAGGCATCCAAAAACTCCGACATGCGACTTAGCAGCTCTCTAGCCATAGTCGAGATTCAAGCCTCAAAACTGCAAATGTCAGGGCCCTGCTCCCAGGATGAAACCTGCCAGCCCCGAATGCTGTTTCTTTCCTGAAACCTCTACCAATGTCCTATTCACAGCCCTACTAACCCTGGAGCTGCAGGCTCCACTAGGCATCCAAAAACTCCGACATGCGACTTAGCAGCTCTCTAGCCATAGTCGAGATTCAAGCCTCAAAACTGCAAATGTCAGGGCCCTGCTCCCAAGGAAACCTGCCAGCCCCCAATGCTGTGTCTTTCCTGAAACCTCTCCCATGGCCCATTCACAGCCCTACTAACCCTGGAGCTGCAGGCTCCTTTAGGCATCCAAAAACTCCGACATGCGACTTAGCAGCTCTCTAGCCATAGTCGAGAGTCAAGCCTCAAAACTGCAAATGTCAGGGCCCTGCTCCCAGGCGAAACCTGCCAGCCCCGAATGCTCTTACTTTCCTGAAACCTCTACCATGGCCCATTCACAGCCCTACGAACCCTGGAGCTGCAGGCTCCTTTAGGCATCCAAAAACTCCGACATGCGACTTAGCAGCTCTCTAGCCATAGTCGAGATTCAAGCCTCAAAACTGCAAATGTCAGGGCCCTGCTCCCAGGCGAAACCTGCCAGCCCCGAATGCTGTTTCTTTCCTGAAACCTCTACCATGGTCGCATTCACAGCCCTACTAACCCTGGAGCTGCAGGCTCCTTTATGCATCCAAAAACTCCGACATGCGACTTAGCAGCTCTCTAGCCATAGTCGAGATTCAAGCCTCAAAACTGCAAATGTCAGGGCCCTGCTCCCAGGCGAAACCTGCCAGCCCCGAATGCTGTTTCTTTCCTGAAACCTCTACCATGGCCCATTCACAGCCCTACTAACCCTGGAGCTGCAGGCTCCTTTAGGCATCCAAAAACTCCGACATGCGACTTAGCAGCTCTCTAGCCATAGTCGAGATTCAAGCCTCAAAACTGCAAATGTCAGGGCCCTGCTCCCAGGCGAAACCTGCCAGCCCCGAATGCTGTTTCTTTCCTGAAACCTCTACCATGGCCCATTCACAGCCCTACTAACCCTGGAGCTGCAGGCTCCTTTAGGCATCCAAAAACTCCGACATGCGACTTAGCAGCTCTCTAGCCATAGTCGAGATTCAAGCCTCAAAACTGCAAATGTCAGGGCCCTGCTCCCAGGCGAAACCTGCCAGCCCCGAATGCTCTTCTTTCCTGAAACCTCTACCATGGCCCATTCACAGCCCTACTAACCCTGGAGCTGCAGGCTCCTTTAGGCATCCAAAAACTCCGACATGCGACTTAGCAGCTCTCTAGCCATAGTCGAGATTCAAGCCTCAAAACTGCAAATGTCAGGGCCCTGCTCCCAGGCGAAACCTGCCAGCCCCGAATGCTGTTTCTTTCCTGAAACCTCTACCATGGCCCATTCACAGCCCTACTAACCCTGGAGCTGCAGCTCCTTTAGGCATCCAAAAACTCCGACATGCGACTTAGCAGCTCTCTAGCCATAGTCGAGATTCAAGCCTCAAAACTGCAAATGTCAGGGCCCTGCTCCCAGGCGAAACCTGCCAGCCCCGAATGCTCTTACTTTCCTGAAACCTCTACCATGGCCCATTCACAGCCCTACTAACCCTGGAGCTGCAGGCTCCATTAGGCATCCAAAAACTCCGACATGCGACTTAGCAGCTCTCTAGCCATCGACGCCTTTGCCTCAAAACTGCAAATGTCAGGGCCCTGCTCCCAGGCGAAACCTGCCAGCCCCGAATGCTGTTTATTTCCTGAAACCTCTACCAATGTCCCATTCACAGCCCTACTAACCCTGGAGCTGCAGGCTCCTTTAGGCATCCAAAAACTCCGACATGCGACTTAGCAGCTCTCTAGCCATAGTCGAGATTCAAGCCTCAAAACTGCAAATGTCAGGGCCCTGCTCCCAGGAAAACCTGCCAGCCCCGAATGCTGTTCTTTCCTGAAACCTCTACCATGGCCCATTCACAGCCCTACTAACCCTGGAGCTGCAGCTCCTTTACGCATCCAAAAACTCCGACATGCGACTTAGCAGCTCTCTAGCCATAGTCGAGAGTCAAGCCTCAAAACTGCAAATGTCAGGGCCCTGCTCCCAGGCGAAACCTGCCAGCCCCGAATGCTCTTACTTTCCTGAAACCTCTACCATGGTCCCATTCACAGCCCTACTAACCCTGGAGCTGCAGGCTCCTTTAGGCATCCAAAAACTCCGACATGCGACTTAGCAGCTCTCTAGCCATAGTCGAGATTCAAGCCTCAAAACTGCAAATGTCAGGGCCCTGCTCCCAGGCGAAACCTGCCAGCCCCGAATGCTGTTCTTTCCTGAAACCTCTACCATGGCCCATTCACAGCCCTACTAACCCTGGAGCTGCAGGCTCCTTTAGGCATCCAAAAACTCCGACATGCGACTTAGCAGCTCTCTAGCCATAGTCGAGATTCAAGCCTCAAAACTGCAAATGTCAGGGCCCTGCTCCCAGGCGAAACCTGCCAGCCCCGAATGCTGTTACTTTCCTGAAACCTCTACCATGTCCCATTCACAGCCCTACTAACCCTGGAGCTGCAGGCTCCTTTAGGCATCCAAAAACTCCGACATGCGACTTAGCAGCTCTCTAGCCATAGTCGAGATTCAAGCCTCAAAACTGCAAATGTCAGGGCCCTGCTCCCAGGCGAAACCTGCCAGCCCCGAATGCTGTTTCTTTCCTGAAACCTCTACCATGGCCCCATTCACAGCCCTACTAACCCTGGAGCTGCAGGCTCCTTTAGGCATCCAAAAACTCCGACATGCGACTTAGCAGCTCTCTAGCCATAGTCGAGATTCAAGCCTCAAAACTGCAAATGTCAGGGCCCTGCTCCCAGGCGAAACCTGCCAGCCCCGAATGCTGTTTCTTTCCTGAAACCTCTACCATGGCCCATTCACAGCCCTACTAACCCTGGAGCTGCAGGCTCCTTTAGGCATCCAAAAACTCCGACATGCGACTTAGCAGCTCTCTAGCCATAGTCGAGATTCAAGCCTCAAAACTGCAAATGTCAGGGCCCTGCTCCCAGGCGAAACCTGCCAGCCCCGAATGCTGTGTCTTTCCTGAAACCTCTACCATGGCCCATTCACAGCCCTACTAACCCTGGAGCTGCAGGCTCCTTTAGGCATCCAAAAACTCCGACATGCGACTTAGCAGCTCTCTAGCCATCGACCGAGATTGCCTCAAAACTGCAAATGTCAGGGCCCTGCTCCCGGATGAAACCTGCCAGCCCCGAATGCTGTTTATTTCCTGAAACCTCTACCAATGTCCCATTCACAGCCCTACTAACCCTGGAGCTGCAGGCTCCACTAGGCATCCAAAAACTCCGACATGCGACTTAGCAGCTCTCTAGCCATAGTCGAGATTCAAGCCTCAAAACTGCAAATGTCAGGGCCCTGCTCCCAGGAAAACATCCCAGCCCCGAATGCTGTTCTTTCCTGAAACCTCTACCAATGTCCCATTCACAGCCCTACTAACCCTGGAGCTGCAGCTTTCTTTAGGCATCCAAAAACTCCGACATGCGACTTAGCAGCTCTCTAGCCATAGTCGAGATTCAAGCCTCAAAACTGCAAATGTCAGGGCCCTGCTCCCAGGCGAAACCTGCCAGCCCCGAATGGTTATTCTTTCCTGAAACCTCTACCATGGCCCCATTCACAGCCCTACTAACCCTGGAGCTGCAGGCTCCATTAGGCATCCAAAAACTCCGACATGCGACTTAGCAGCTCTCTAGCCATAGTCGAGATTCAAGCCTCAAAACTGCAAATGTCAGGGCCCTGCTCCCAGGCGAAACCTGCCAGCCCCGAATGCTGTTACTTTCCTGAAACCTCTACCATGGCCCATTCACAGCCCTACTAACCCTGGAGCTGCAGCTCCTTTAGGCATCCAAAAACTCCGACATGCGACTTAGCAGCTCTCTAGCCATAGTCGAGATTCAAGCCTCAAAACTGCAAATGTCAGGGCCCTGCTCCCAGGCGAAACCTGCCAGCCCCGAATGCTGTTACTTTCCTGAAACCTCTACCATGGCCCATTCACAGCCCTACTAACCCTGGAGCTGCAGGCTCCATTAGGCATCCAAAAACTCCGACATGCGACTTAGCAGCTCTCTAGCCATAGTCGAGATTCAAGCCTCAAAACTGCAAATGTCAGGGCCCTGCTCCCAAGGAAACCTGCCAGCCCCGAATGCTGTTCTTTCCTGAAACCTCTACCATGGCCCATTCACAGCCCTACTAACCCTGGAGCTGCAGCTCCTTTAGGCATCCAAAAACTCCGACATGCGACTTAGCAGCTCTCTAGCCATAGTCGAGATTCAAGCCTCAAAACTGCAAATGTCAGGGCCCTGCTCCCTGGCGAAACCTGCCAGCCCCGAATGCTGTTACTTTCCTGAAACCTCTACCATGGCCCATTCACAGCCCTACTAACCCTGGAGCTGCAGGCTCCTTTAGGCATCCAAAAACTCCGACATGCGACTTAGCAGCTCTCTAGCCATAGTCGAGATTCAAGCCTCAAAACTGCAAATGTCAGGGCCCTGCTCCCAGGGAAAACTGCCAGCCCCGAATGCTCTTTCTTTCCTGAAACCTCTACCATGGACCCATTCACAGCCCTACTAACCCTGGAGCTGCAGGCTCCATTAGGCATCCAAAAACTCCGACATGTGACTTAGCAGCTCTCTAGCCATAGTCGAGATTCAAGCCTCAAAACTGCAAATGTCAGGGCCCTGCTCCCTGGCGAAACCTGCCAGCCCCGAATGCTGTTTCTTTCCTGAAACCTCTACCATGGTCCCATTCACAGCCCTACTAACCCTGGAGCTGCAGGCTCCTTTAGGCATCCAAAAACTCCGACATGCGACTTAGCAGCTCTCTAGCCATAGTCGAGATTCAAGCCTCAAAACTGCAAATGTCAGGGCCCTGCTCCCAGGCGAAACCTGCCAGCCCCGAATGCTGTTTCTTTCCTGAAACCTCTACCATGGCCCATTCACAGCCCTACTAACCCTGGAGCTGCAGGCTCCTTTAGGCATCCAAAAACTCCGACATGCGACTTAGCAGCTCTCTAGCCATAGTCGAGATTCAAGCCTCAAAACTGCAAATGTCAGGGCCCTGCTCCCAGGCGAAACCTGCCAGCCCCGAATGCTGTTTCTTTCCTGAAACCTCTACCATGGCCCATTCACAGCCCTACTAACCCTGGAGCTGCAGGCTCCTTTAGGCATCCAAAAACTCCGACATGCGACTTAGCAGCTCTCTAGCCATAGTCGAGATTCAAGCCTCAAAACTGCAAATGTCAGGGCCCTGCTCCCAGGCGAAACCTGCCAGCCCCGAATGCTGTTTCTTTCCTGAAACCTCTACCATGTCCCATTCACAGCCCTACTAACCCTGGAGCTGCAGGCTCCTTTAGGCATCCAAAAACTCCTACATGCGACTGAGCAGCTCTCTAGCCATAGTCGAGATTCAAGCCTCAAAACTGCAAATGTCAGGGCCCTGCTCCCAGGCGAAACCTGCCAGCCCCGAATGCTATTCTTTCCTGAAACCTCTACCATGGCCCATTCACAGCCCTACTAACCCTGGAGCTGCAGGCTCCTTAGGCATCCAAAAACTCCGACATGCGACTTAGCAGCTCTCTAGCCATAGTCGAGATTCAAGCCTCAAAACTGCAAATGTCAGGGCCCTGCTCCCAGGCGAAACCTGCCAGCCCCGAATGCTGTTTCTTTCCTGAAACCTCTACCATGGCCCATTCACAGCCCTACTAACCCTGGAGCTGCAGGCTCCTTTAGGCATCCAAAAACTCCGACATGCGACTTAGCAGCTCTCTAGCCATAGTCGAGATTCAAGCCTCAAAACTGCAAATGTCAGGGCCCTGCTCCCAGGCGAAACCTGCCAGCCCCGAATGCTCTTACTTTCCTGAAACCTCTACCATGGCCCATTCACAGCCCTACTAACCCTGGAGCTGCAGGCTCCTTTAGGCATCCAAAAACTCCGACATGCGACTTAGCAGCTCTCTAGCCATAGTCGAGATTCAAGCCTCAAAACTGCAAATGTCAGGGCCCTGCTCCCAGGCGAAACCTGCCAGCCCCGAATGCTGTTTCTTTCCTGAAACCTCTACCAATGTCCCATTCACAGCCCTACTAACCCTGGAGCTGCAGCCTCCTTTAGGCATCCAAAAACTCCGACATGCGTCTTAGCAGCTCTCTAGCCATAGTCGAGATTCAAGCCTCAAAACTGCAAACGTCAGGGCCCTGCTCCCAGGCGAAACCTGCCAGCCCCGAATGCTGTTACTTTCCTGAAACCTCTACCATGGCCCATTCACAGCCCTACTAACCCTGGAGCTGCAGGCTCCTTTAGGCATCCAAAAACTCCGACATGCGACTTAGCAGCTCTCTAGCCATAGTCGAGATTCAAGCCTCAAAACTGCAAATGTCAGGGCCCTGCTCCCAGGCGAAACCTGCCAGCCCCGAATGCTGTTTCTTTCCTGAAACCTCTACCATGGCCCATTCACAGCCCTACTAACCCTGGAGCTGCAGGCTCCTTTAGGCATCCAAAAACTCCGACATGCGACTTAGCAGCTCTCTAGCCATAGTCGAGATTCAAGCCTCAAAACTGCAAATGTCAGGGCCCTGCTCCCAGGCGAAACCTGCCAGCCCCGAATGCTGTTACTTTCCTGAAACCTCTACCATGGCCCCATTCACAGCCCTACTAACCCTGGAGCTGCAGGCTCCTTTAGGCATCCAAAAACTCCGACATGCGACTTAGCAGCTCTCTAGCCATAGTCGAGATTCAAGCCTCAAAACTGCAAATGTCAGGGCCCTGCTCCCAGGAAAACCTGCCAGCCCCGAATGCTGTTCTTTCCTGAAACCTCTACCATGTCCCATTCACAGCCCTACTAACCCTGGAGCTGCAGCTCCTTTAGGCATCCAAAAACTCCGACATGCGACTTAGCAGCTCTCTAGCCATAGTCGAGATTCAAGCCTCAAAACTGCAAATGTCAGGGCCCTGCTCCCAGGCGAAACCTGCCAGCCCCGAATGCTGTTTCTTTCCTGAAACCTCTACCATGGCCCCATTCACAGCCCTACTAACCCTGGAGCTGCAGGCTCCTTTAGGCATCCAAAAACTCCGACATGCGACTTAGCAGCTCTCTAGCCATATTCGAGATTCAAGCCTCAAAACTGCAAATGTCAGGGCCCTGCTCCCAGGCGAAACCTGCCAGCCCCGAATGCTCTTACTTTCCTGAAACCTCTACCATGGCCCCATTCACAGCCCTACTAACCCTGGAGCTGCAGGCTCCTTTAGGCATCCAAAAACTCCGACATGCGACTTAGCAGCTCTCTAGCCATAGTCGAGATTCAAGCCTCAAAACTGCAAATGTCAGGGCCCTGCTCCCAGGCGAAACCTGCCAGCCCCGAATGCTCTTCTTTCCTGAAACCTCTACCATGGCCCATTCACAGCCCTACTAACCCTGGAGCTGCAGGCTCCTTTAGGCATCCAAAAACTCCGACATGCGACTTAGCAGCTCTCTAGCCATAGTCGAGATTCAAGCCTCAAAACTGCAAATGTCAGGGCCCTGCTCCCAGGAAAAACCTGCCAGCCCCGAATGCTGTTCTTTCCTGAAACCTCTACCATGGCCCATTCACAGCCCTACTAACCCTGGAGCTGCAGGCTCTTTAGGCATCCAAAAACTCCGACATGCGACTTAGCAGCTCTCTAGCCATAGTCGAGATTCAAGCCTCAAAACTGCAAATGTCAGGGCCCTGCTCCCAGGCGAAACCTGCCAGCCCCGAATGCTGTTACTTTCCTGAAACCTCTACCATGGCCCATTCACAGCCCTACTAACCCTGGAGCTGCAGGCTCCATTAGGCATCCAAAAACTCCGACATGCGACTTAGCAGCTCTCTAGCCATCGACCGCCTTTGCAAGCCTCAAAACTGCAAATGTCAGGGCCCTGCTCCCGGCGAAACCTGCCAGCCCCGAATGCTGTTTATTTCCTGAAACCTCTACCATGTCCCATTCACAGCCCTACTAACCCTGGAGCTGCAGGCTCCACTAGGCATCCAAAAACTCCGACATGCGACTTAGCAGCTCTCTAGCCATAGTCGAGATTCAAGCCTCAAAACTGCAAATGTCAGGGCCCTGCTCCCAGGCGAAAACTCCCAGCCCCGAATGCTGTTATTTCCTGAAACCTCTACCATGGCCCATTCACAGCCCTACTAACCCTGGAGCTGCAGCTCCTTTAGGCATCCAAAAACTCCGACATGCGACTTAGCAGCTCTCTAGCCATAGTCGAGATTCAAGCCTCAAAACTGCAAATGTCAGGGCCCTGCTCCCAGGAAACCTGCCAGCCCCGAATGCTGTTTCTTTCCTGAAACCTCTACCATGGCCCATTCACAGCCCTACTAACCCTGGAGCTGCAGCTCCTTTAGGCATCCAAAAACTCCGACATGCGACTTAGCAGCTCTCTAGCCATAGTCGAGATTCAAGCCTCAAAACTGCAAATGTCAGGGCCCTGCTCCCAGGCGAAACCTGCCAGCCCCGAATGCTGTTTTTTCCTGAAACCTCTACCATGGCCCATTCACAGCCCTACTAACCCTGGAGCTGCAGGCTCCTTTAGGCATCCAAAAACTCCGACATGCGACTTAGCAGCTCTCTAGCCATAGTCGAGATTCAAGCCTCAAAACTGCAAATGTCAGGGCCCTGCTCCCAGGCGAAACCTGCCAGCCCCGAATGCTCTTACTTTCCTGAAACCTCTACCATGGCCCCATT
This sequence comes from Grus americana, assembly GCF_028858705.1. Classification (NCBI taxonomy): domain Eukaryota; kingdom Metazoa; phylum Chordata; class Aves; order Gruiformes; family Gruidae; genus Grus; species Grus americana. The sequence continues at coordinate 23,549 of NW_026561921.1, forward strand.
CACAGCCCTACTAACCCTGGAGCTGCAGGCTCCTTTAGGCATCCAAAAACTCCGACATGCGACTTAGCAGCTCTCTAGCCATCGACCGCCTTTGCCCCTCAAAAATGCAAATGTCAGGGCCCTGCTCCCAGGAAAACCTGCCAGCCCCGAATGCTGTTATTTTCCTGAAACCTCTACCAATGGCCCATTCACAGCCCTACTAACCCTGGAGCTGCAGGCTCCACTAGGCATCCAAAAACTCCGACATGCGACTTAGCAGCTCTCTAGCCATAGTCGAGATTCAAGCCTCAAAACTGCAAATGTCAGGGCCCTGCTCCCAAGGAAAACATCCCAGCCCCGAATGCTGTGTCTTTCCTGAAACCTCTACCAATGTCCCATTCACAGCCCTACTAACCCTGGAGCTGCAGGCTCCATTAGGCATCCAAAAACTCCGACATGCGACTTAGCAGCTCTCTAGCCATAGTCGAGATTCAAGCCTCAAAACTGCAAATGTCAGGGCCCTGCTCCCAGGCGAAACCTGCCAGCCCCGAATGCTCTTACTTTCCTGAAACCTCTACCATGGCCCCATTCACAGCCCTACTAACCCTGGAGCTGCAGGCTCCTTTAGGCATCCAAAAACTCCGACATGCGACTTAGCAGCTCTCTAGCCATAGTCGAGATTCAAGCCTCAAAACTGCAAATGTCAGGGCCCTGCTCCCAGGCGAAACCTGCCAGCCCCGAATGCTGTTTCTTTCCTGAAACCTCTACCATGGCCCATTCACAGCCCTACTAACCCTGGAGCTGCAGGCTCCTTTAGGCATCCAAAAACTCCGACATGCGACTTAGCAGCTCTCTAGCCATAGTCGAGATTCAAGCCTCAAAACTGCAAATGTCAGGGCCCTGCTCCCAGGCGAAACCTGCCAGCCCCGAATGCTCTTACTTTCCTGAAACCTCTCCCATGGACCCATTCACAGCCCTACTAACCCTGGAGCTGCAGGCTCCATTAGGCATCCAAAAACTCCGACATGCGACTTAGCAGCTCTCTAGCCATAGTCGAGATTCAAGCCTCAAAACTGCAAATGTCAGGGCCCTGCTCCCAGGAAAACATCCCAGCCCCGAATGCTGTGTCTTTCCTGAAACCTCTACCAATGTCCCATTCACAGCCCTACTAACCCTGGAGCTGCAGGCTCCTTTAGGCATCCAAAAACTCCGACATGCGACTTAGCAGCTCTCTAGCCATAGTCGAGATTCAAGCCTCAAAACTGCAAATGTCAGGGCCCTGCTCCCAGGCGAAACCTGCCAGCCCCGAATGCTCTTACTTTCCTGAAACCTCTACCAATGTCCCATTCACAGCCCTACTAACCCTGGAGCTGCAGGCTCCTTTAGGCATCCAAAAACTCCGACATGCGACTTAGCAGCTCTCTAGCCATAGTCGAGATTCAAGCCTCAAAAATGCAAATGTCAGGGCCCTGCTCCCAGGCGAAACCTGCCAGCCCCGAATGCTCTTATTTTCCTGAAACCTCTACCAATGTCCCATTCACAGCCCTACTAACCCTGGAGCTGCAGGCTCCACTAGGCATCCAAAAACTCCGACATGCGACTTAGCAGCTCTCTAGCCATAGTCGAGATTCAAGCCTCAAAACTGCAAATGTCAGGGCCCTGCTCCCAAGGAAAACTGCCAGCCCCGAATGCTGTTTCTTTCCTGAAACCTCTACCAATGGCCCATTCACAGCCCTACTAACCCTGGAGCTGCAGGCTCCTTTAGGCATCCAAAAACTCCGACATGCGACTTAGCAGCTCTCTAGCCATAGTCGAGATTCAAGCCTCAAAACTGCAAATGTCAGGGCCCTGCTCCCAGGCGAAACCTGCCAGCCCCGAATGCTGTTCTTTCCTGAAACCTCTACCATGGCCCATTCACAGCCCTACTAACCCTGGAGCTGCAGGCTCCTTTAGGCATCCAAAAACTCCGACATGCGACTTAGCAGCTCTCTAGCCATAGTCGAGATTCAAGCCTCAAAACTGCAAATGTCAGGGCCCTGCTCCCAGGCGAAACCTGCCAGCCCCGAATGCTGTTTCTTTCCTGAAACCTCTACCATGGCCCATTCACAGCCCTACTAACCCTGGAGCTGCAGGCTCCTTTAGGCATCCAAAAACTCCGACATGCGACTTAGCAGCTCTCTAGCCATAGTCGAGATTCAAGCCTCAAAACTGCAAATGTCAGGGCCCTGCTCCCAGGCGAAACCTGCCAGCCCCGAATGCTCTTACTTTCCTGAAACCTCTACCATGGCCCATTCACAGCCCTACTAACCCTGGAGCTGCAGGCTCCATTAGGCATCCAAAAACTCCGACATGCGACTTAGCAGCTCTCTAGCCATAGTCGAGATTCAAGCCTCAAAACTGCAAATGTCAGGGCCCTGCTCCCAAGGAAACCTGCCAGCCCCGAATGCTGTTTCTTTCCTGAAACCTCTACCATGTCCTATTCACAGCCCTACTAACCCTGGAGCTGCAGGCTCCACTAGGCATCCAAAAACTCCGACATGCGACTTAGCAGCTCTCTAGCCATAGTCGAGATTCAAGCCTCAAAACTGCAAATGTCAGGGCCCTGCTCCCAGGTGAAAACTGCCAGCCCCGAATGCTCTTACTTTCCTGAAACCTCTACCAATGTCCCATTCACAGCCCTACTAACCCTGGAGCTGCAGGCTCCTTTAGGCATCCAAAAACTCCGACATGCGACTTAGCAGCTCTCTAGCCATAGTCGAGATTCAAGCCTCAAAACTGCAAATGTCAGGGCCCTGCTCCCAGGCGAAACCTGCCAGCCCCGAATGCTCTTACTTTCCTGAAACCTCTACCATGGCGCCATTCACAGCCCTACTAACCCTGGAGCTGCAGGCTCCTTTAGGCATCCAAAAACTCCGACATGCGACTTAGCAGCTCTCTAGCCATAGTCGAGATTCAAGCCTCAAAACTGCAAATGTCAGGGCCCTGCTCCCAGGCGAAACCTGCCAGCCCCGAATGCTGTTTCTTTCCTGAAACCTCTACCATGGTCCCATTCACAGCCCTACTAACCCTGGAGCTGCAGGCTCCATTAGGCATCCAAAAACTCCGACATGCGACTTAGCAGCTCTCTAGCCATAGTCGAGATTCAAGCCTCAAAACTGCAAATGTCAGGGCCCTGCTCCCAGGCGAAACCTGCCAGCCCCGAATGCTGTTCTTTCCTGAAACCTCTACCATGGCCCATTCACAGCCCTACTAACCCTGGAGCTGCAGCTCCATTTAGGCATCCAAAAACTCCGACATGCGACTTAGCAGCTCTCTAGCCATAGTCGAGATTCAAGCCTCAAAACTGCAAATGTCAGGGCCCTGCTCCCAGGCGAAACCTGCCAGCCCCGAATGCTCTTGCTTTCCTGAAACCTCTACCATGGCCCCATTCACAGCCCTACTAACCCTGGAGCTGCAGGCTCCTTTAGGCATCCAAAAACTCCGACATGCGACTTAGCAGCTCTCTAGCCATAGTCGAGATTCAAGCCTCAAAACTGCAAATGTCAGGGCCCTGCTCCCAGGCGAAACCTGCCAGCCCCGAATGCTCTTTCTTTCCTGAAACCTCTACCATGGCGCCATTCACAGCCCTACTAACCCTGGAGCTGCAGGCTCCATTAGGCATCCAAAAACTCCGACATGCGACTTAGCAGCTCGCTAGCCATCGACCGCCTTAAACCCTCAAAAATGCAAAAGTCAGGACCCTGCTCCCGGATGAAACCTGCCAGCCCCGAATGCTGTTATTTCCTGAAACCTCTACCAATGTCCCATTCACAGCCCTACTAACCCTGGAGCTGCAGGCTCCATTAGGCATCCAAAAACTCCGACATGCGACTTAGCAGCTCTCTAGCCATAGTCGAGATTCAAGCCTCAAAACTGCAAATGTCAGGGCCCTGCTCCCAAGGAAAACATCCCAGCCCCGAATGCTGTTCTTTCCTGAAACCTCTACCAATGTCCCATTCACAGCCCTACTAACCCTGGAGCTGCAGCTACTTTACGCATCCAAAAACTCCGACATGCGACTTAGCAGCTCTCTAGCCATAGTCGAGATTCAAGCCTCAAAACTGCAAATGTCAGGGCCCTGCTCCCAGGCGAAACCTGCCAGCCCCGAATGCTGTTTCTTTCCTGAAACCTCTACCAATGGCCCATTCACAGCCCTACTAACCCTGGAGCTGCAGGCTCCTTTAGGCATCCAAAAACTCCGACATGCGACTTAGCAGCTCTCTAGCCATAGTCGAGATTCAAGCCTCAAAACTGCAAATGTCAGGGCCCTGCTCCCAGGCGAAACCTGCCAGCCCCGAATGCTGTTACTTTCCTGAAACCTCTCCATGGCCCATTCACAGCCCTACTAACCCTGGAGCTGCAGGCTCCTTTAGGCATCCAAAAACTCCGACATGCGACTTAGCAGCTCTCTAGCCATAGTCGAGATTCAAGCCTCAAAACTGCAAATGTCAGGGCCCTGCTCCCAGGCGAAACCTGCCAGCCCCGAATGCTCTTACTTTCCTGAAACCTCTACCATGGCCCATTCACAGCCCTACTAACCCTGGAGCTGCAGGCTCCTTTAGGCATCCAAAAACTCCGACATGCGACTTAGCAGCTCTCTAGCCATAGTCGAGATTCAAGCCTCAAAACTGCAAATGTCAGGGCCCTGCTCCCAGGCGAAACCTGCCAGCCCCGAATGCTGTTTCTTTCCTGAAACCTCTACCATGGCCCATTCACAGCCCTACTAACCCTGGAGCTGCAGCTCCTTTACGCATCCAAAAACTCCGACATGCGACTTAGCAGCTCTCTAGCCATAGTCGAGATTCAAGCCTCAAAACTGCAAATGTCAGGGCCCTGCTCCCAGGCGAAACCTGCCAGCCCCGAATGCTCTTACTTTCCTGAAACCTCTACCATGGCGCCATTCACAGCCCTACTAACCCTGGAGCTGCAGGCTCCATTAGGCATCCAAAAACTCCGACATGCGACTTAGCAGCTCTCTAGCCATCGACGAGATTCAAGTCAAAACTGCAAATGTCCGGGCCCTGCTCCCAGGCGAAACCTGCCAGCCCCGAATGCTGTTTCTTTCCTGAAACCTCTACCATGTCCCATTCACAGCCCTACTAACCCTGGAGCTGCAGGCTCCTTTAGGCATCCAAAAACTCCGACATGCGACTTAGCAGCTCTCTAGCCATAGTCGAGATTCAAGCCTCAAAACTGCAAACGTCTGGGCCCTGCTCCCAGGCGAAACCTGCCAGCCCCGAATGCTGTTTCTTTCCTGAAACCTCTACCATGGCGCCATTCACAGCCCTACTAACCCTGGAGCTGCAGGCTCCTTTAGGCATCCAAAAACTCCGACATGCGACTTAGCAGCTCTCTAGCCATAGTCGAGATTCAAGCCTCAAAACTGCAAACGTCAGGGCCTGCTCCCAGGCGAAACCTGCCAGCCCCGAATGCTGTTTTTTCCTGAAACCTCTACCATGTCCCATTCACAGCCCTACTAACCCTGGAGCTGCAGGCTCCATTAGGCATCCAAAAACTCCGACATGCGACTTAGCAGCTCTCTAGCCATAGTCGAGATTCAAGCCTCAAAACTGCAAATGTCAGGGCCCTGCTCCCAGGCGAAACCTGCCAGCCCCGAATGCTGTTTCTTTCCTGAAACCTCTACCATGGCGCCATTCACAGCCCTACTAACCCTGGAGCTGCAGGCTCCTTTAGGCATCCAAAAACTCCGACATGCGACTTAGCAGCTCTCTAGCCATAGTCGAGATTCAAGCCTCAAAACTGCAAATGTCAGGGCCCTGCTCCCACGAAACCTGCCAGCCCCGAATGCTTTTCTTTCCTGAAACCTCTACCATGGCCCATTCACAGCCCTACTAACCCTGGAGCTGCAGGCTCCTTTAGGCATCCAAAAACTCCGACATGCGACTTAGCAGCTCTCTAGCCATATTCGAGATTCAAGCCTCAAAACTGCAAATGTCAGGGCCCTGCTCCCAGGCGAAACCTGCCAGCCCCGAATGCTGTTCTTTCCTGAAACCTCTACCATGGCCCATTCACAGCCCTACTAACCCTGGCGCTGCAGCTCCTTTAGGCATCCAAAAACTCCGACATGCGACTTAGCAGCTCTCTAGCCATAGTCGAGATTCAAGCCTCAAAACTGCAAATGTCAGGGCCCTGCTCCCAGGCGAAACCTGCCAGCCCCGAATGCTGTTTCTTTCCTGAAACCTCTACCATGGCCCATTCACAGCCCTACTAACCCTGGAGCTGCAGCTCTCTTTAGGCATCCAAAAACTCCGACATGCGACTTAGCAGCTCTCTAGCCATATCGAGATTCAAGCCTCAAAACTGCAAATGTCAGGGCCCTGCTCCCAGGCGAAACCTGCCAGCCCCGAATGCTCTTACTTTCCTGAAACCTCTACCATGGCCCATTCACAGCCCTACTAACCCTGGAGCTGCAGGCTCCTTTAGGCATCCAAAAACTCCGACGTTCGACTTAGCAGCTCTCTAGCCATAGTCGAGATTCAAGCCTCAAAACTGCAAATGTCAGGGCCCTGCTCCCAGGCGAAACCTGCCAGCCCCGAATGCTGTTATTTCCTGAAACCTCTACCATGGCCCATTCACAGCCCTACTAACCCTGGAGCTGCAGGCTCCTTTAGGCATCCAAAAACTCCGACATGCGACTTAGCAGCTCTCTAGCCATAGTCGAGAGTCAAGCCTCAAAACTGCAAATGTCAGGGCCCTGCTCCCAGGCGAAACCTGCCAGCCCCGAATGCTGTTTCTTTCCTGAAACCTCTCCCATGGCCCATTCACAGCCCTACTAACCCTGGCGCTGCAGCTCCTTTACGCATCCAAAAACTCCGACATGCGACTTAGCAGCTCTCTAGCCATAGTCGAGATTCAAGCCTCAAAACTGCAAATGTCAGGGCCCTGCTCCCAGGCGAAACCTGCCAGCCCCGAATGCTCTTACTTTCCTGAAACCTCTACCATGGCCCCATTCACAGCCCTACTAACCCTGGAGCTGCAGGCTCCATTAGGCATCCAAAAACTCCGACATGCGACTTAGCAGCTCTCTGGCCATCGACCGCCTTTGCCCGTCAAAAATGCAAATGTCCGGACCGTGCTCCCAGGCGCAACCTGCCAGCCCCGAATGCTGTTTATTTCCTGAAACCTCTACCAATGTCCCATTCACAGCCCTACTAACCCTGGAGCTGCAGGCTCCACTAGGCATCCAAAAACTCCGACATGCGACTTAGCAGCTCTCTAGCCATAGTCGAGATTCAAGCCTCAAAACTGCAAATGTCAGGGCCCTGCTCCCAGGCGAAACCTGCCAGCCCCGAATGCTGTTTCTTTCCTGAAACCTCTACCATGGCCCATTCACAGCCCTACTAACCCTGGAGCTGCAGGCTCCTTTAGGCATCCAAAAACTCCGACATGCGACTTAGCAGCTCTCTAGCCATAGTCGAGATTCAAGCCTCAAAACTGCAAATGTCAGGGCCCTGCTCCCAGGCGAAACCTGCCAGCCCCGAATGGTTATTCTTTCCTGAAACCTCTACCATGGCCCCATTCACAGCCCTACTAACCCTGGAGCTGCAGGCTCCATTAGGCATCCAAAAACTCCGACATGCGACTTAGCAGCTCTCTAGCCATAGTCGAGATTCAAGCCTCAAAACTGCAAATGTCAGGGCCCTGCTCCCAGGCGAAACCTGCCAGCCCCGAATGCTGTTACTTTCCTGAAACCTCTACCATGGCCCATTCACAGCCCTACTAACCCTGGAGCTGCAGGCTCCTTTAGGCATCCAAAAACTCCGACATGCGACTTAGCAGCTCTCTAGCCATCGACCGATTCAAGCCTCAAAACTGCAAATGTCAGGGCCCTGCTCCCGGCGAAACCTGCCAGCCCCGAATGCTGTTTATTTCCTGAAACCTCTACCATGGCCCATTCACAGCCCTACTAACCCTGGAGCTGCAGGCTCCATTAGGCATCCAAAAACTCCGACATGCGACTTAGCAGCTCTCTAGCCATAGTCGAGATTCAAGCCTCAAAACTGCAAATGTCAGGGCCCTGCTCCCAGGAAAACCTGCCAGCCCCGAATGCTGTTCTTTCCTGAAACCTCTACCATGGCCCATTCACAGCCCTACTAACCCTGGAGCTGCAGCTCCTTTAGGCATCCAAAAACTCCGACATGCGACTTAGCAGCTCTCTAGCCATATTCGAGATTCAAGCCTCAAAACTGCAAATGTCAGGGCCCTGCTCCCTGGCGAAACCTGCCAGCCCCGAATGCTCTTATTTTCCTGAAACCTTTCCATGGCCCCATTCACAGCCCTACTAACCCTGGAGCTGCAGGCTCCACTAGGCATCCAAAAACTCCGACATGCGACTTAGCAGCTCTCTAGCCATAGTCGAGATTCAAGCCTCAAAACTGCAAATGTCAGGGCCCTGCTCCCAGGCGAAACCTGCCAGCCCCGAATGCTGTTTCTTTCCTGAAACCTCTCCCATGGCGCCATTCACAGCCCTACTAACCCTGGAGCTGCAGCTTTCTTTACGCATCCAAAAACTCCGACATGCGACTTAGCAGCTCTCTAGCCATAGTCGAGATTCAAGCCTCAAAACTGCAAATGTCAGGGCCCTGCTCCCAGGCGAAACCTGCCAGCCCCGAATGCTCTTACTTTCCTGAAACCTCTACCATGGCCCCATTCACAGCCCTACTAACCCTGGAGCTGCAGGCTCCTTTAGGCATCCAAAAACTCCGACATGCGACTTAGCAGCTCTCTAGCCATAGTCGAGATTGCCTCAAAACTGCAAATGTCAGGGCCCTGCTCCCCGGCGAAACCTGCCAGCCCCGAATGCTGTTTATTTCCTGAAACCTCTACCATGTCCCATTCACAGCCCTACTAACCCTGGAGCTGCAGGCTCCACTAGGCATCCAAAAACTCCGACATGCGACTTAGCAGCTCTCTAGCCATAGTCGAGATTCAAGCCTCAAAACTGCAAATGTCAGGGCCCTGCTCCCAGGCGAAACCTGCCAGCCCCTAATGGTTATTCTTTCCTGAAACCTCTACCATGGCCCCATTCACAGCCCTACTAACCCTGGAGCTGCAGGCTCCACTAGGCATCCAAAAACTCCGACATGCGACTTAGCAGCTCTCTAGCCATAGTCGAGATTCAAGCCTCAAAACTGCAAATGTCAGGGCCCTGCTCCCAAGGAAAACATCCCAGCCCCGAATGCTGTTTCTTTCCTGAAACCTCTACCATGGCCCCATTCACAGCCCTACTAACCCTGGAGCTGCAGGCTCCATTAGGCATCCAAAAACTCCGACATGCGACTTAGCAGCTCTCTAGCCATAGTCGAGATTCAAGCCTCAAAACTGCAAATGTCAGGGCCCTGCTCCCAGGCGAAACCTGCCAGCCCCGAATGCTCTTACTTTCCTGAAACCTCTACCATGGCCCATTCACAGCCCTACTAACCCTGGAGCTGCAGGCTCCATTAGGCATCCAAAAACTCCGACATGCGACTTAGCAGCTCTCTAGCCATCGACGAGATTGCCTCAAAACTGCAAATGTCAGGACCTGCTCCCAGGCGAAACCTGCCAGCCCCGAATGCTGTTATTTCCTGAAACCTCTACCAATGTCCCATTCACAGCCCTACTAACCCTGGAGCTGCAGGCTCCACTAGGCATCCAAAAACTCCGACATGCGACTTAGCAGCTCTCTAGCCATAGTCGAGATTCAAGCCTCAAAACTGCAAATGTCAGGGCCCTGCTCCCAGGCGAAACCTGCCAGCCCCGAATGCTGTTTCTTTCCTGAAACCTCTACCATGGCCCATTCACAGCCCTACTAACCCTGGAGCTGCAGCTTTCCTTTACGCATCCAAAAACTCCGACATGCGACTTAGCAGCTCTCTAGCCATAGTCGAGATTCAAGCCTCAAAACTGCAAATGTCAGGGCCCTGCTCCCAGGCGAAACCTGCCAGCCCCGAATGCTCTTACTTTCCTGAAACCTCTACCATGGCCCCATTCACAGCCCTACTAACCCTGGAGCTGCAGGCTCCATTAGGCATCCAAAAACTCCGACATGCGACTTAGCAGCTCTCTAGCCATAGTCGAGATTCAAGCCTCAAAACTGCAAATGTCAGGGCCCTGCTCCCAGGCGAAACCTGCCAGCCCCGAATGCTGTTCTTTCCTGAAACCTCTACCATGGCCCATTCACAGCCCTACTAACCCTGGAGCTGCAGCTCCTTTAGGCATCCAAAAACTCCGACATGCGACTTAGCAGCTCTCTAGCCATAGTCGAGATTCAAGCCTCAAAACTGCAAATGTCAGGGCCCTGCTCCCAGGCGAAACCTGCCAGCCCCGAATGCTGTTCTTTCCTGAAACCTCTACCATGTCCCATTCACAGCCCTACTAACCCTGGAGCTGCAGGCTCCACTAGGCATCCAAAAACTCCGACATGCGACTTAGCAGCTCTCTAGCCATAGTCGAGATTCAAGCCTCAAAACTGCAAATGTCAGGGCCCTGCTCCCAGGCGAAACCTGCCAGCCCCGAATGCTCTTACTTTCCTGAAACCTCTACCATGGCCCCATTCACAGCCCTACTAACCCTGGAGCTGCAGGCTCCATTAGGCATCCAAAAACTCCGACATGCGACTTAGCAGCTCTCTAGCCATAGACGCCTTTGCCTCAAAACTGCAAATGTCAGGACCCTGCTCCCGGAGAAACCTGCCAGCCCCGAATGCTGTTTATTTCCTGAAACCTCTACCAATGTCCTATTCACAGCCCTACTAACCCTGGAGCTGCAGGCTCCACTAGGCATCCAAAAACTCCGACATGCGACTTAGCAGCTCTCTAGCCATAGTCGAGATTCAAGCCTCAAAACTGCAAATGTCAGGGCCCTGCTCCCAGGAAAAATCCCAGCCCCGAATGCTGTGTCTTTCCTGAAACCTCTACCAATGTCCCATTCACAGCCCTACTAACCCTGGAGCTGCAGACTCCTTTACACATCCAAAAACTCCGACATGCGACTTAGCAGCTCTCTAGCCATATTCAAGAGTCAAGCCTCAAAACTGCAAATGTCAGGGCCCTGCTCCCAGGCGAAACCTGCCAGCCCCGAATGCTCTTACTTTCCTGAAACCTCTACCATGGCCCCATTCACAGCCCTACTAACCCTGGAGCTGCAGGCTCCTTTAGGCATCCAAAAACTCCGACATGCGACTTAGCAGCTCTCTAGCCATAGTCGAGATTCAAGCCTCAAAACTGCAAATGTCAGGGCCCTGCTCCCAGGCGAAACCTGCCAGCCCCGAATGCTGTTTCTTTCCTGAAACCTCTACCATGGCCCATTCACAGCCCTACTAACCCTGGAGCTGCAGGCTCCTTTAGGCATCCAAAAACTCCGACATGCGACTTAGCAGCTCTCTAGCCATAGTCGAGATTCAAGCCTCAAAACTGCAAATGTCAGGGCCCTGCTCCCAGGCGAAACCTGCCAGCCCCGAATGCTCTTACTTTCCTGAAACCTCTACCATGGCCCATTCACAGCCCTACTAACCCTGGAGCTGCAGGCTCCATTAGGCATCCAAAAACTCCGACATGCGACTTAGCAGCTCTCTAGCCATAGTCCGAGATTGCCGTCAAAACTGCAAATGTCAGGGCCCTGCTCCCAGGAAAAACCTGCCAGCCCCGAATGCTGTTTCTTTCCTGAAACCTCTACCAATGTCCCATTCACAGCCCTACTAACCCTGGAGCTGCAGGCTCCACTAGGCATCCAAAAACTCCGACATGCGACTTAGCAGCTCTCTAGCCATAGTCGAGATTCAAGCCTCAAAACTGCAAATGTCAGGGCCCTGCTCCCAGGCGAACCTGCCAGCCCCGAATGCTGTTTCTTTCCTGAAACCTCTACCATGGCCCATTCACAGCCCTACTAACCCTGGAGCTGCAGCTCCTTTAGGCATCCAAAAACTCCGACATGCGACTTAGCAGCTCTCTAGCCATAGTCGAGATTCAAGCCTCAAAACTGCAAATGTCAGGGCCCTGCTCCCAGGCGAAACCTGCCAGCCCCGAATGCTTTTCTTTCCTGAAACCTCTACCATGGCCCCATTCACAGCCCTACTAACCCTGGAGCTGCAGGCTCCACTTAGGCATCCAAAAACTCCGACATGCGACTTAGCAGCTCTCTAGCCATAGTCGAGATTCAAGCCTCAAAACTGCAAATGTCAGGGCCCTGCTCCCAGGCGAAACCTGCCAGCCCCGAATGCTCTTACTTTCCTGAAACCTCTACCATGGCGCCATTCACAGCCCTACTAACCCTGGAGCTGCAGGCTCCATTAGGCATCCAAAAACTCCGACATGCGACTTAGCAGCTCTCTAGCCATAGACCGCCTTTGCCTCAAAACTGCAAATGTCAGGGCCCTGCTCCCAGGAAAACCTGCCAGCCCCGAATGCTGTTTATTTCCTGAAACCTCTACCAATGTCCCATTCACAGCCCTACTAACCCTGGAGCTGCAGGCTCCATTAGGCATCCAAAAACTCCGACATGCGACTTAGCAGCTCTCTAGCCATAGTCGAGATTCAAGCCTCAAAACTGCAAATGTCAGGGCCCTGCTCCCAGGCGAAACCTGCCAGCCCCGAATGCTGTTTCTTTCCTGAAACCTCTACCATGGCCCATTCACAGCCCTACTAACCCTGGAGCTGCAGCTTTCTTTACGCATCCAAAAACTCCGACATGCGACTTAGCAGCTCTCTAGCCATAGTCGAGATTCAAGCCTCAAAACTGCAAATGTCAGGGCCCTGCTCCCAGGCGAAACCTGCCAGCCCCGAATGCTCTTACTTTCCTGAAACCTCTACCATGGCCCATTCACAGCCCTACTAACCCTGGAGCTGCAGGCTCCACTAGGCATCCAAAAACTCCGACATGCGACTTAGCAGCTCTCTAGCCATAGTCGAGATTCAAGCCTCAAAACTGCAAATGTCAGGGCCCTGCTCCCAGGCGAAACCTGCCAGCCCCGAATGCTGTTTCTTTCCTGAAACCTCTACCATGGCCCATTCACAGCCCTACTAACCCTGGAGCTGCAGCTCCTTTAGGCATCCAAAAACTCCGACATGCGACTTAGCAGCTCTCTAGCCATAGTCGAGATTCAAGCCTCAAAACTGCAAATGTCAGGGCCCTGCTCCCAGGCGAAACCTGCCAGCCCCGAATGCTCTTACTTTCCTGAAACCTCTACCATGGCCCATTCACAGCCCTACTAACCCTGGAGCTGCAGGCTCCATTAGGCATCCAAAAACTCCGACATGCGACTTAGCAGCTCTCTAGCCATCGACCGATTTGCCTCAAAAATGCAAATGTCAGGGCCCTGCTCCCAGGATGAAACCTGGCAGCCCCGAATGCTCTTTATTTCCTGAAACCTCTACCAATGTCCCATTCACAGCCCTACTAACCCTGGAGCTGCAGGCTCCTTTAGGCATCCAAAAACTCCGACATGCGACTTAGCAGCTCTCTAGCCATAGTCGAGATTCAAGCCTCAAAACTGCAAATGTCAGGGCCCTGCTCCCAGGCGAAACCTGCCAGCCCCGAATGCTGTGTCTTTCCTGAAACCTCTACCATGGCCCATTCACAGCCCTACTAACCCTGGAGCTGCAGCTCCTTTAGGCATCCAAAAACTCCGACATGCGACTTAGCAGCTCTCTAGCCATAGTCGAGATTCAAGCCTCAAAACTGCAAATGTCAGGGCCCTGCTCCCAGGCGAAACCTGCCAGCCCCGAATGCTGTTTATTTCCTGAAACCTCTACCATGGCCCCATTCACAGCCCTACTAACCCTGGAGCTGCAGGCTCCACTAGGCATCCAAAAACTCCGACATGCGACTTAGCAGCTCTCTAGCCATAGTCGAGAGTCAAGCCTCAAAACTGCAAATGTCAGGGCCCTGCTCCCAAGGAAAACATCCCAGCCCCGAACGCTCTTACTTTCCTGAAACCTCTACCAATGTCCCATTCACAGCCCTACTAACCCTGGAGCTGCAGCTCCTTTACGCATCCAAAAACTCCGACATGCGACTTAGCAGCTCTCTAGCCATAGTCGAGATTCAAGCCTCAAAACTGCAAATGTCAGGGCCCTGCTCCCAGGCGAAACCTGCCAGCCCCGAATGCTCTTATTTTCCTGAAACCTCTCCCATGGCCCCATTCACAGCCCTACTAACCCTGGAGCTGCAGGCTCCACTAGGCATCCAAAAACTCCGACATGCGACTTAGCAGCTCTCTAGCCATAGTCGAGATTCAAGCCTCAAAACTGCAAATGTCAGGGCCCTGCTCCCAGGCGAAACCTGCCAGCCCCGAATGCTGTTTCTTTCCTGAAACCTCTACCATGGCCCATTCACAGCCCTACTAACCCTGGAGCTGCAGCTCCTTTAGGCATCCAAAAACTCCGACATGCGACTTAGCAGCTCTCTAGCCATAGTCGAGATTCAAGCCTCAAAACTGCAAATGTCAGGGCCCTGCTCCCAGGCGAAACCTGCCAGCCCCGAATGCTCTTACTTTCCTGAAACCTCTACCATGGCGCCATTCACAGCCCTACTAACCCTGGAGCTGCAGGCTCCATTAGGCATCCAAAAACTCCGACATGCGACTTAGCAGCTCTCTAGCCATCGACGAGATTGCCTCAAAACTGCAAACGTCCGGCCCTGCTCCCAGGCGAAACCTGCCAGCCCCGAATGCTGTTTCTTTCCTGAAACCTCTACCAATGTCCCATTCACAGCCCTACTAACCCTGGAGCTGCAGGCTCCACTAGGCATCCAAAAACTCCGACATGCGACTTAGCAGCTCTCTAGCCATAGTCGAGATTCAAGCCTCAAAACTGCAAATGTCAGGGCCCTGCTCCCAGGCGAAACCTGCCAGCCCCGAATGCTGTTTCTTTCCTGAAACCTCTACCATGGCCCATTCACAGCCCTACTAACCCTGGAGCTGCAGCTCCTTTAGGCATCCAAAAACTCCGACATGCGACTTAGCAGCTCTCTAGCCATAGTCGAGATTCAAGCCTCAAAACTGCAAATGTCAGGGCCCTGCTCCCAGGCGAAACCTGCCAGCCCCGAATGCTCTTATTTCCTGAAACCTCTACCATGGCCCCATTCACAGCCCTACTAACCCTGGAGCTGCAGGCTCCATTAGGCATCCAAAAACTCCGACATGCGACTTAGCAGCTCTCTAGCCATAGTCGAGATTCAAGCCTCAAAACTGCAAATGTCAGGGCCCTGCTCCCAGGCGAAACCTGCCAGCCCCGAATGCTGTTTCTTTCCTGAAACCTCTACCATGGCGCCATTCACAGCCCTACTAACCCTGGAGCTGCAGCTTTCTTTACGCATCCAAAAACTCCGACATGCGACTTAGCAGCTCTCTAGCCATAGTCGAGATTCAAGCCTCAAAACTGCAAATGTCAGGGCCCTGCTCCCAGGCGAAACCTGCCAGCCCCGAATGCTCTTACTTTCCTGAAACCTCTACCATGGCGCCATTCACAGCCCTACTAACCCTGGAGCTGCAGGCTCCATTAGGCATCCAAAAACTCCGACATGCGACTTAGCAGCTCTCTAGCCATAGTCGAGATTCAAGCCTCAAAACTGCAAATGTCAGGGCCCTGCTCCCAGGCGAAACCTGCCAGCCCCGAATGCTCTTACTTTCCTGAAACCTCTACCATGGCGCCATTCACAGCCCTACTAACCCTGGAGCTGCAGGCTCCATTAGGCATCCAAAAACTCCGACATGCGACTTAGCAGCTCTCTAGCCATCGACCGCCTTAGCCTCAAAACTGCAAATGTCAGGGCCCTGCTCCCGGATGAAACCTGGCAGCCCCGAATGCTGTTTATTTCCTGAAACCTCTACCAATGTCCCATTCACAGCCCTACTAACCCTGGAGCTGCAGGCTCCACTAGGCATCCAAAAACTCCGACATGCGACTTAGCAGCTCTCTAGCCATAGTCGAGATTCAAGCCTCAAAACTGCAAATGTCAGGGCCCTGCTCCCAAGGAAAACATCCCAGCCCCGAATGCTGTTTCTTTCCTGAAACCTCTACCAATGTCCCATTCACAGCCCTACTAACCCTGGAGCTGCAGCTCCTTTACGCATCCAAAAACTCCGACATGCGACTTAGCAGCTCTCTAGCCATAGTCGAGATTCAAGCCTCAAAACTGCAAATGTCAGGGCCCTGCTCCCAGGCGAAACCTGCCAGCCCCGAATCTTGTTTCTTTCCTGAAACCTCTCCCATGGCCCCATTCACAGCCCTACTAACCCTGGAGCTGCAGGCTCCATTAGGCATCCAAAAACTCCGACATGCGACTTAGCAGCTCTCTAGCCATAGTCGAGATTCAAGCCTCAAAACTGCAAATGTCAGGGCCCTGCTCCCAGGCGAAACCTGCCAGCCCCGAATGCTGTTTCTTTCCTGAAACCTCTACCATGGCGCCATTCACAGCCCTACTAACCCTGGAGCTGCAGCTTTCTTTAGGCATCCAAAAACTCCGACATGCGACTTAGCAGCTCTCTAGCCATAGTCGAGATTCAAGCCTCAAAACTGCAAATGTCAGGGCCCTGCTCCCAGGCGAAACCTGCCAGCCCCGAATGCTCTTACTTTCCTGAAACCTCTACCATGGCCCATTCACAGCCCTACTAACCCTGGAGCTGCAGGCTCCATTAGGCATCCAAAAACTCCGACATGCGACTTAGCAGCTCTCTAGCCATAGTCCGATTGCCTCAAAACTGCAAATGTCAGGGCCCTGCTCCCGGCGAAACCTGCCAGCCCCGAATGCTGTTTATTTCCTGAAACCTCTACCATGTCCCATTCACAGCCCTACTAACCCTGGAGCTGCAGGCTCCACTAGGCATCCAAAAACTCCGACATGCGACTTAGCAGCTCTCTAGCCATATTCGAGATTCAAGCCTCAAAACTGCAAATGTCAGGGCCTGCTCCCAGCGAAACCTGCCAGCCCCGAATGCTGTTATTTCCTGAAACCTCTACCATGGCCCCATTCACAGCCCTACTAACCCTGGAGCTGCAGGCTCCATTAGGCATCCAAAAACTCCGACATGCGACTTAGCAGCTCTCTAGCCATAGTCGAGATTCAAGCCTCAAAACTGCAAATGTCAGGGCCCTGCTCCCAGGCGAAACCTGCCAGCCCCGAATGCTGTGTCTTTCCTGAAACCTCTACCATGGCCCCATTCACAGCCCTACTAACCCTGGAGCTGCAGGCTCCTTTAGGCATCCAAAAACTCCGACATGCGACTTAGCAGCTCTCTAGCCATAGTCGAGATTCAAGCCTCAAAACTGCAAATGTCAGGGCCCTGCTCCCAGGCGAAACCTGCCAGCCCCGAATGCTGTTCTTTCCTGAAACCTCTACCATGGCGCCATTCACAGCCCTACTAACCCTGGAGCTGCAGCTCCTTTAGGCATCCAAAAACTCCGACATGCGACTTAGCAGCTCTCTAGCCATAGTCGAGATTCAAGCCTCAAAACTGCAAATGTCAGGGCCCTGCTCCCAGGCGAAACCTGCCAGCCCCGAATGCTGTTACTTTCCTGAAACCTCTACCATGGCCCATTCACAGCCCTACTAACCCTGGAGCTGCAGGCTCCATTAGGCATCCAAAAACTCCGACATGCGACTTAGCAGCTCTCTAGCCATAGTCGAGATTTGCCTCAAAACTGCAAATGTCAGGGCCCTGCTCCCGGCGAAACCTGCCAGCCCCGAATGCTGTTTATTTCCTGAAACCTCTACCATGGTCCATTCACAGCCCTACTAACCCTGGAGCTGCAGGCTCCACTAGGCATCCAAAAACTCCGACATGCGACTTAGCAGCTCTCTAGCCATAGTCGAGATTCAAGCCTCAAAACTGCAAATGTCAGGGCCCTGCTCCCAGAAAACCTCCCAGCCCCGAATGCTGTGTCTTTCCTGAAACCTCTACCAATGTCCCATTCACAGCCCTACTAACCCTGGAGCTGCAGCTCCTTTACGCATCCAAAAACTCCGACATGCGACTTAGCAGCTCTCTAGCCATAGTCGAGATTCAAGCCTCAAAACTGCAAATGTCAGGGCCCTGCTCCCAGGCGAAACCTGCCAGCCCCGAATGCTGTTTATTTTCCTGAAACCTCTACCATGGCCCATTCACAGCCCTACTAACCCTGGAGCTGCAGGCTCCACTAGGCATCCAAAAACTCCGACATGCGACTTAGCAGCTCTCTAGCCATAGTCGAGATTCAAGCCTCAAAACTGCAAATGTCAGGGCCCTGCTCCCAGGCGAAACCTGCCAGCCCCGAATGCTGTTTCTTTCCTGAAACCTCTACCATGGCCCATTCACAGCCCTACTAACCCTGGAGCTGCAGCTCCTTTAGGCATCCAAAAACTCCGACATGCGACTTAGCAGCTCTCTAGCCATAGTCGAGATTCAAGCCTCAAAACTGCAAATGTCAGGGCCCTGCTCCCAGGCGAAACCTGCCAGCCCCGAATGCTGTTACTTTCCTGAAACCTCTACCATGGCCCATTCACAGCCCTACTAACCCTGGAGCTGCAGGCTCCATTAGGCATCCAAAAACTCCGACATGCGACTTAGCAGCTCTCTAGCCATAGTCGAGATTCAAGACTCAAAACTGCAAATGTCAGGGCCCTGCTCCCTGGCGAAACCTGCCAGCCCCGAATGCTGTGTCTTCCTGAAACCTCTACCAATGTCCCATTCACAGCCCTACTAACCCTGGAGCTGCAGGCTCCACTAGGCATCCAAAAACTCCGACATGCGACTTAGCAGCTCTCTAGCCATAGTCGAGATTCAAGCCTCAAAACTGCAAATGTCAGGGCCCTGCTCCCAGGCGAAACCTGCCAGCCCCGAATGCTGTTTCTTTCCTGAAACCTCTACCATGGCGCCATTCACAGCCCTACTAACCCTGGAGCCTGCAGCTCCAGAGGCATCCAAAAACTCCGACATGCGACTTAGCAGCTCTCTAGCCATAGTCGAGAGTCAAGCCTCAAAACTGCAAATGTCAGGGGCCTGTTCCCGGCGAGACCTGCCAGCCCCCAATCTTGTTTCTTTCCTGAAACCTCTACCATGGCCCCATTTACAGCCCTACTAACCCTGGAGCTGCAGGCTCCATTAGGCATCCAAAAACTCCGACATGCGACTTAGCAGCTCTCTAGCCATAGTCGAGATTCAAGCCTCAAAACTGCAAATGTCAGGGCCCTGCTCCCAGGCGAAACCTGCCAGCCCCGAATGCTGTTTCTTTCCTGAAACCTCTACCATGGCCCATTCACAGCCCTACTAACCCTGGAGCTGCAGGCTCTTTAGGCATCCAAAAACTCCGACATGCGACTTAGCAGCTCTCTAGCCATAGTCGAGATTCAAGCCTCAAAACTGCAAATGTCAGGGCCCTGCTCCCAGGCGAAACCTGCCAGCCCCGAATGCTGTTCTTTCCTGAAACCTCTACCATGGCCCATTCACAGCCCTACTAACCCTGGAGCTGCAGGCTCCTTTAGGCATCCAAAAACTCCGACATGCGACTTAGCAGCTCTCTAGCCATAGTCGAGATTCAAGCCTCAAAACTGCAAATGTCAGGGCCCTGCTCCCAGGCGAAACCTGCCAGCCCCGAATGCTCTTACTTTCCTGAAACCTCTACCATGGCGCCATTCACAGCCCTACTAACCCTGGAGCTGCAGGCTCCACTAGCAATCTAAAAACTCCGACATGCGACTTAGCAGCTCTCTAGCCATAGTCGAGATTCAAGCCTCAAAACTGCAAACGTCCAGACCTAGCTCCCAGGCGAAACCTGCCAGCCCCGAATGCTCTTATTTCCTGAAACCTCTACCAATGTCCCATTCACAGCCCTACTAACCCTGGAGCTGCAGGCTCCACTAGGCATCCAAAAACTCCGACATGCGACTTAGCAGCTCTCTAGCCATAGTCGAGATTCAAGCCTCAAAACTGCAAATGTCAGGGCCCTGCTCCCTGGCGAAACCTGCCAGCCCCGAATGCTGTTTCTTTCCTGAAACCTCTACCATGGCGCCATTCACAGCCCTACTAACCCTGGAGCTGCAGGCTCCATTAGGCATCCAAAAACTCCGACATGCGACTTAGCAGCTCTCTAGCCATAGTCGATTCAAGCCTCAAAACTGCAAATGTCAGGGCCCTGCTCCCAGGCGAAACCTGCCAGCCCCGAATGCTCTTACTTTCCTGAAACCTCTACCATGGCGCCATTCACAGCCCTACTAACCCTGGAGCTGCAGGCTCCATTAGGCATCCAAAAACTCCGACATGCGACTTAGCAGCTCTCTAGCCATACCGAGATTGCCCGTCAAAACTGCAAATGTCAGGGCCCTGCTCCCATGAAACCTGCCAGCCCCGAATGCTGTTTATTTCCTGAAACCTCTACCAATGTCCCCATTCACAGCCCTACTAACCCTGGAGCTGCAGGCTCCACTAGGAATCTAAAAACTCCGACATGCGACTTAGCAGCTCTCTAGCCATATTCAAGATTCAAGCCTCAAAACTGCAAATGTCAGGGCCCTGCTCCCAAGGAAAACTGCCAGCCCCGAATGCTGTTTCTTTCCTGAAACCTCTACCAATGTCCCATTCACAGCCCTACTAACCCTGGAGCTGCAGGCTCCTTAGGCATCCAAAAACTCCGACATGCGACTTAGCAGCTCTCTAGCCATAGTCGAGATTCAAGCCTCAAAACTGCAAATGTCAGGGCCCTGCTCCCAGGCGAAACCTGCCAGCCCCGAATGCTGTTTCTTTCCTGAAACCTCTACCATGGCGCCATTCACAGCCCTACTAACCCTGGAGCTGCAGCTTTCTTTAGGCATCCAAAAACTCCGACATGCGACTTAGCAGCTCTCTAGCCATAGTCGAGATTCAAGCCTCAAAACTGCAAATGTCAGGGCCCTGCTCCCAGGCGAAACCTGCCAGCCCCGAATGCTCTTACTTTCCTGAAACCTCTACCATGGCGCCATTCACAGCCCTACTAACCCTGGAGCTGCAGGCTCCATTAGGCATCCAAAAACTCCGACATGCGACTTAGCAGCTCTCTAGCCATAGTCCGCCTTTGCCTCAAAAATGCAAATGTCCGGCCCTGCTCCCAGGCGAAACCTGCCAGCCCCGAATGCTCTTTCTTTCCTGAAACCTCTACCATGGTCCCATTCACAGCCCTACTAACCCTGGAGCTGCAGGCTCCACTAGGCATCCAAAAACTCCGACATGCGACTTAGCAGCTCTCTAGCCATAGTCGAGATTCAAGCCTCAAAACTGCAAATGTCAGGGCCCTGCTCCCAAGGAAAACCTGCCAGCCCCGAATGCTGTGTCTTTCCTGAAACCTCTACCATGGCCCCATTCACAGCCCTACTAACCCTGGAGCTGCAGCTTTCTTTACGCATCCAAAAACTCCGACATGCGACTTAGCAGCTCTCTAGCCATAGTCGAGATTCAAGCCTCAAAACTGCAAATGTCAGGGCCCTGCTCCCAGGCGAAACCTGCCAGCCCCGAATGCTCTTATTTTCCTGAAACCTTTCCATGGCCCCATTCACAGCCCTACTAACCCTGGAGCTGCAGGCTCCACTAGGCATCCAAAAACTCCGACATGCGACTTAGCAGCTCTCTAGCCATAGTCGAGATTCAAGCCTCAAAACTGCAAATGTCAGGGCCCTGCTCCCAGGCGAAACCTGCCAGCCCCGAATGCTCTTACTTTCCTGAAACCTCTACCAATGTCCCATTCACAGCCCTACTAACCCTGGAGCTGCAGCTTTCTTTACGCATCCAAAAACTCCGACATGCGACTTAGCAGCTCTCTAGCCATAGTCGAGATTCAAGCCTCAAAACTGCAAATGTCAGGGCCCTGCTCCCAGGCGAAACCTGCCAGCCCCGAATGCTGTTTCTTTCCTGAAACCTTTCCCATGGCCCCATTCACAGCCCTACTAACCCTGGAGCTGCAGCTTTCTTTACGCATCCAAAAACTCCGACATGCGACTTAGCAGCTCTCTAGCCATAGTCGAGATTCAAGCCTCAAAACTGCAAATGTCAGGGCCCTGCTCCCAGGCGAAACCTGCCAGCCCCGAATGCTCTTATTTTCCTGAAACCTTCCATGGCCCCATTCACAGCCCTACTAACCCTGGAGCTGCAGGCTCCATTAGGCATCCAAAAACTCCGACATGCGACTTAGCAGCTCTCTAGCCATAGTCGAGATTCAAGCCTCAAAACTGCAAATGTCAGGGCCCTGCTCCCAGGCGAAACCTGCCAGCCCCGAATGCTGTTTCTTTCCTGAAACCTCTCCCATGGCGCCATTCACAGCCCTACTAACCCTGAGCTGCAGCTCCATTAGGCATCCAAAAACTCCGACATGCGACTTAGCAGCTCTCTAGCCATAGTCGAGATTCAAGCCTCAAAACTGCAAATGTCAGGGCCCTGCTCCCAGGCGAAACCTGCCAGCCCCGAATGCTCTTACTTTCCTGAAACCTCTACCATGGCGCCATTCACAGCCCTACTAACCCTGGAGCTGCAGGCTCCATTAGGCATCCAAAAACTCCGACATGCGACTTAGCAGCTCTCTAGCCATAGTCGAGACTCAAAAATGCAAATGTCAGGGCCCTGCTCCCAGGCGAAACCTGCCAGCCCCGAATGCTGTTTATTTCCTGAAACCTCTACCAATGTCCCATTCACAGCCCTACTAACCCTGGAGCTGCAGGCTCCACTAGGCATCCAAAAACTCCGACATGCGACTTAGCAGCTCTCTAGCCATAGTCGAGATTCAAGCCTCAAAACTGCAAATGTCAGGGCCCTGCTCCCAGGCGAAACCTGCCAGCCCCGAATGCTGTTTCTTTCCTGAAACCTCTACCATGGCCCATTCACAGCCCTACTAACCCTGGAGCTGCAGCTCCTTTAGGCATCCAAAAACTCCGACATGCGACTTAGCAGCTCTCTAGCCATAGTCGAGATTCAAGCCTCAAAACTGCAAATGTCAGGGCCCTGCTCCCAGGCGAAACCTGCCAGCCCCGAATGCTCTTATTTTCCTGAAACCTCTCCCATGGCCCCATTCACAGCCCTACTAACCCTGGAGCTGCAGGCTCCACTAGGCATCCAAAAACTCCGACATGCGACTTAGCAGCTCTCTAGCCATAGTCGAGATTCAAGCCTCAAAACTGCAAATGTCAGGGCCCTGCTCCCAGGTGAAACCTCCCAGCCCCTAATGGTTATTCTTTCCTGAAACCTCTACCAATGTCCCATTCACAGCCCTACTAACCCTGGAGCTGCAGCTTTCTTTACGCATCCAAAAACTCCGACATGCGACTTAGCAGCTCTCTAGCCATAGTCGAGATTCAAGCCTCAAAACTGCAAATGTCAGGGCCCTGCTCCCAGGCGAAACCTGCCAGCCCCGAATGCTCTTACTTTCCTGAAACCTCTACCATGGCCCCATTCACAGCCCTACTAACCCTGGAGCTGCAGGCTCCTGTAGGCATCCAAAAACTCCGACATGCGACTTAGCAGCTCTCTAGCCATAGTCGAGATTCAAGCCTCAAAACTGCAAATGTCAGGGCCCTGCTCCCAGGCGAAACCTGCCAGCCCCGAATGCTGTTTCTTTCCTGAAACCTCTACCATGGCCCATTCACAGCCCTACTAACCCTGGAGCTGCAGCTTTCTTTAGGCATCCAAAAACTCCGACATGCGACTTAGCAGCTCTCTAGCCATAGTCGAGATTCAAGCCTCAAAACTGCAAATGTCAGGGCCCTGCTCCCAGGCGAAACCTGCCAGCCCCGAATGCTGTTACTTTCCTGAAACCTCTACCATGGCGCCCATTCACAGCCCTACTAACCCTGGAGCTGCAGGCTCCATTAGGCATCCAAAAACTCCGACATGCGACTTAGCAGCTCTCTAGCCATAGTCCGAGATTGCCTCAAAATGCAAATGTCGGCCCTGCTCCCAAGCGAAACCTGCCAGCCCCGAATGCTGTTTCTTTCCTGAAACCTCTACCATGTCCCATTCACAGCCCTACTAACCCTGGAGCTGCAGGCTCCACTAGGCATCCAAAAACTCCGACATGCGACTTAGCAGCTCTCTAGCCATAGTCGAGATTCAAGCCTCAAAACTGCAAATGTCAGGGCCCTGCTCCCGGCGAAACCTGCCAGCCCCGAATGCTGTTCTTTCCTGAAACCTCTACCATGGCCCATTCACAGCCCTACTAACCCTGGAGCTGCAGGCTCCTTTAGGCATCCAAAAACTCTGACATGTGACGTAGCAGCTCTCTAGCCATAGTCGAGATTCAAGCCTCAAAACTGCAAATGTCAGGGCCCTGCTACCAGGCGAAACATGCCAGCCCCGAATGCTCTTATTTTCCTGAAACCTCTACCATGGCCCCATTCACAGCCCTACTAACCCTGGAGCTGCAGGCTCCATTAGGCATCCAAAAACTCCGACATGCGACTTAGCAGCTCTCTAGCCATAGTCGAGATTCAAGCCTCAAAACTGCAAATGTCAGGGCCCTGCTCCCAGGCGAAACCTGCCAGCCCCGAATGCTGTGTCTTTCCTGAAACCTCTACCATGGCGCCATTCACAGCCCTACTAACCCTGGCGCTGCAGCTTTCTTTACGCATCCAAAAACTCCGACATGCGACTTAGCAGCTCTCTAGCCATATTCGAGATTCAAGCCTCAAAACTGCAAATGTCAGGGCCCTGCTCCCAGGCGAAACCTGCCAGCCCCGAATGCTTTTCTTTCCTGAAACCTCTACCATGGCCCCATTCACAGCCCTACTAACCCTGGAGCTGCAGGCTACTAGGCATCCAAAAACTCCGACATGCGACTTAGCAGCTCTCTAGCCATAGTCGAGATTCAAGCCTCAAAACTGCAAATGTCAGGGCCCTGCTCCCAGGCGAAACCTGCCAGCCCCGAATGCTCTTACTTTCCTGAAACCTCTACCATGGCGCCATTCACAGCCCTACTAACCCTGGAGCTGCAGGCTCCATTAGGCATCCAAAAACTCCGACATGCGACTTAGCAGCTCTCTAGCCATCGAGTCGAGATTCAAGCCTCAAAACTGCAAATGTCAGGGCCCTGCTCCCAGGCGAAACCTGCCAGCCCCGAATGCTTTTTATTTCCTGAAACCTCTACCAATGTCCCATTCACAGCCCTACTAACCCTGGAGCTGCAGGCTCCACTAGCATCCAAAAACTCCGACATGCGACTTAGCAGCTCTCTAGCCATAGTCGAGAGTCAAGCCTCAAAACTGCAAATGTCAGGGCCCTGCTACCAGGCGAAACATGCCAGCCCCGAATGCTGTTTATTTCCTGAAACCTCTACCATGGCCCATTCACAGCCCTACTAACCCTGGAGCTGCAGCTCCTTTAGGCATCCAAAAACTCCGACATGCGACTTAGCAGCTCTCTAGCCATAGTCGAGATTCAAGCCTCAAAACTGCAAATGTCAGGGCCCTGCTCCCAGGCGAAACCTGCCAGCCCCGAATGCTGTTCTTTCCTGAAACCTCTACCATGGCCCATTCACAGCCCTACTAACCCTGGAGCTGCAGGCTCCATTAGGCATCCAAAAACTCCGACATGCGACTTAGCAGCTCTCTAGCCATCGACCGAGATTTGCCTCAAAAATGCAAATGTCAGGGCCCTGCTCCCAGGATGAAACCTGCCAGCCCCGAATGCTGTTTATTTCCTGAAACCTCTACCAATGTCCCATTCACAGCCCTACTAACCCTGGAGCTGCAGGCTCCACTAGGAATCTAAAAACTCCGACATGCGACTTAGCAGCTCTCTAGCCATAGTCGAGATTCAAGCCTCAAAACTGCAAATGTCAGGGCCCTGCTCCCAAGGAAAACATCCCAGCCCCGAATGCTGTGTCTTTCCTGAAACCTCTACCAATGTCCCATTCACAGCCCTACTAACCCTGGAGCTGCAGCTTTCTTTACGCATCCAAAAACTCCGACATGCGACTTAGCAGCTCTCTAGCCATAGTCGAGATTCAAGCCTCAAAACTGCAAATGTCAGGGCCCTGCTCCCAGGCGAAACCTGCCAGCCCCGAATGCTGTGTCTTTCCTGAAACCTCTACCATGGCCCCATTCACAGCCCTACTAACCCTGGAGCTGCAGGCTCCACTAGGCATCCAAAAACTCCGACATGCGACTTAGCAGCTCTCTAGCCATAGTCGAGATTCAAGCCTCAAAACTGCAAATGTCAGGGCCCTGCTCCCAGGCGAAACCTGCCAGCCCCGAATGCTGTTTCTTTCCTGAAACCTCTACCATGGCCCCATTCACAGCCCTACTAACCCTGGAGCTGCAGCTCTTTAGGCATCCAAAAACTCCGACATGCGACTTAGCAGCTCTCTAGCCATATCGAGATTCAAGCCTCAAAACTGCAAACGTCAGGGCCCTGCTCCCAGGAGAAACCTGCCAGCCCCGAATGCTGTTTCTTTCCTGAAACCTCTACCATGGCCCATTCACAGCCCTACTAACCCTGGAGCTGCAGGCTCCTTAGGCATCCAAAAACTCCGACATGCGACTTAGCAGCTCTCTAGCCATAGTCGAGATTCAAGCCTCAAAACTGCAAATGTCAGGGCCCTGCTCCCAAGGAAAACTGCCAGCCCCGAATGCTCTTACTTTCCTGAAACCTCTACCATGTCCCATTCACAGCCCTACTAACCCTGGAGCTGCAGCTTTCTTTACGCATCCAAAAACTCCGACATGCGACTTAGCAGCTCTCTAGCCATAGTCGAGATTCAAGCCTCAAAACTGCAAATGTCAGGGCCCTGCTCCCAGGCGAAACCTGCCAGCCCCGAATGCTCTTACTTTCCTGAAACCTCTACCATGGCGCCATTCACAGCCCTACTAACCCTGGAGCTGCAGGCTCCATTAGGCATCCAAAAACTCCGACATGCGACTTAGCAGCTCTCTAGCCATAGACCGCCTTTGCCCGTCAAAAATGCAAATGTCAGGGCCCTGCTCCCGGTGAAACCTGCCAGCCCCGAATGCTCTTATTTTCCTGAAACCTCTACCAATGTCCCATTCACAGCCCTACTAACCCTGGAGCTGCAGGCTCCACTAGGCATCCAAAAACTCCGACATGCGACTTAGCAGCTCTCTAGCCATAGTCGAGATTCAAGCCTCAAAACTGCAAATGTCAGGGCCCTGCTCCCAAGGAAAACAGCCAGCCCCGAATGCTGTTTCTTTCCTGAAACCTCTACCAATGTCCCATTCACAGCCCTACTAACCCTGGAGCTGCAGGCTCCACTAGGCATCCAAAAACTCCGACATGCGACTTAGCAGCTCTCTAGCCATAGTCGAGATTCAAGCCTCAAAACTGCAAATGTCAGGGCCCTGCTCCCAGGCGAAACCTGCCAGCCCCGAATGCTGTTTCTTTCCTGAAACCTCTACCATGGCCCCATTCACAGCCCTACTAACCCTGGAGCTGCAGCTTTCTTTACGCATCCAAAAACTCCGACATGCGACTTAGCAGCTCTCTAGCCATAGTCGAGATTCAAGCCTCAAAACTGCAAACGTCCAGACCCAGCTCCCAGGCGAAACCTGCCAGCCCCGAATGCTCTTTCTTTCCTGAAACCTCTACCATGGCGCCATTCACAGCCCTACTAACCCTGGAGCTGCAGGCTCCATTAGGCATCCAAAAACTCCGACATGCGACTTAGCAGCTCTCTAGCCATCGACCGCCTTAGACCCTCAAAAATGCAAAAGTCAGGGCCCGTGCTCCCAGATGAAACCTGCAGCCCCGAATGCTGTTTATTTCCTGAAACCTCTACCAATGTCCCATTCACAGCCCTACTAACCCTGGAGCTGCAGGCTCCACTAGGCATCCAAAAACTCCGACATGCGACTTAGCAGCTCTCTAGCCATAGTCGAGATTCAAGCCTCAAAACTGCAAATGTCAGGGCCCTGCTCCCCAAGGAAAACTCCCAGCCCCGAATGCTGCTCTTACTTTCCTGAAACCTCTACCAATGGCCCATTCACAGCCCTACTAACCCTGGAGCTGCAGCTTTCTTTACGCATCCAAAAACTCCGACATGCGACTTAGCAGCTCTCTAGCCATAGTCGAGATTCAAGCCTCAAAACTGCAAATGTCAGGGCCCTGCTCCCAGGCGAAACCTGCCAGCCCCGAATGCTGTGTCTTTCCTGAAACCTCTACCATGGGCCCATTCACAGCCCTACTAACCCTGGAGCTGCAGGCTCCATTAGGCATCCAAAAACTCCGACATGCGACTTAGCAGCTCTCTAGCCAAATACGAGATTCAAGCCTCAAAACTGCAAATGTCAGGGCCCTGCTCCCAGATGAGACGTGCCAGCCCCGAATGCTGTTTATTTCCTGAAACCTCTACCATGGTCCCATTCACAGCCCTACTAACCCTGGAGCTGCAGGCTCCACTAGGCATCCAAAAACTCCGACATGCGACTTAGCAGCTCTCTAGCCATAGTCGAGATTCAAGCCTCAAAACTGCAAATGTCAGGGCCCTGCTCCCAAGGAAAACATCCCAGCCCCGAATGCTGTTACTTTCCTGAAACCTCTACCAATGTCCCATTCACAGCCCTACTAACCCTGGAGCTGCAGCTCCTTTAGGCATCCAAAAACTCCGACATGCGACTTAGCAGCTCTCTAGCCATATTCGAGATTCAAGCCTCAAAACTGCAAATGTCAGGGCCCTGCTCCCAGGCGAAACCTGCCAGCCCCGAATGCTGTTTCTTTCCTGAAACCTCTACCAATGTCCCATTCACAGCCCTACTAACCCTGGCGCTGCAGCTTTCTTTACGCATCCAAAAACTCCGACATGCGACTTAGCAGCTCTCTAGCCATAGTCGAGATTCAAGCCTCAAAACTGCAAATGTCAGGGCCCTGCTCCCAGGCGAAACCTGCCAGCCCCGAATGCTCTTACTTTCCTGAAACCTCTACCATGGCGCCATTCACAGCCCTACTAACCCTGGAGCTGCAGGCTCCATTAGGCATCCAAAAACTCCGACATGCGACTTAGCAGCTCTCTAGCCATATTCGAGATTCAAGCCTCAAAACTGCAAATGTCAGGGCCCTGCTCCCAGGAAAACCTGCCAGCCCCGAATGCTGTACTTTCCTGAAACCTCTACCAGGCCCATTCACAGCCCTACTAACCCTGGAGCTGCAGGCTCCTTTAGGCATCCAAAAACTCCGACATGCGACTTAGCAGCTCTCTAGCCATAGTCGAGATTCAAGCCTCAAAACTGCAAATGTCAGGGCCCTGCTACCAGGCGAAACATGCCAGCCCCGAATGCTGTTTCTTTCCTGAAACCTCTACCAATGTCCCATTCACAGCCCTACTAACCCTGGAGCTGCAGCTTTCTTTACGCATCCAAAAACTCCGACATGCGACTTAGCAGCTCTCTAGCCATAGTCGAGATTCAAGCCTCAAAACTGCAAATGTCAGGGCCCTGCTCCCAGGCGAAACCTGCCAGCCCCGAATGCTCTTACTTTCCTGAAACCTCTACCATGGCGCCATTCACAGCCCTACTAACCCTGGAGCTGCAGGCTCCATTAGGCATCCAAAAACTCCGACATGCGACTTAGCAGCTCTCTAGCCATCGACCGCCTTTGCCTCAAAAATGCAAATGTCAGGGCCCTGCTCCCGGATGAAACCTGCCAGCCCCGAATGCTGTTTCTTTCCTGAAACCTCTACCAATGTCCCATTCACAGCCCTACTAACCCTGGAGCTGCAGGCTCCACTACGCATCCAAAAACTCCGACATGCGACTTAGCAGCTCTCTAGCCATAGTCGAGATTCAAGCCTCAAAACTGCAAATGTCAGGGCCCTGCTCCCAAGGAAAACTCCCAGCCCCGAATGCTGTTTCTTTCCTGAAACCTCTACCATGGCCCATTCACAGCCCTACTAACCCTGGAGCTGCAGCTCCTTAGGCATCCAAAAACTCCGACATGCGACTTAGCAGCTCTCTAGCCATAGTCGAGATTCAAGCCTCAAAACTGCAAATGTCAGGGCCCTGCTCCCAGGAAAACCTGCCAGCCCCGAATGCTGTGTCTTTCCTGAAACCTCTACCAATGGCCCATTCACAGCCCTACTAACCCTGGAGCTGCAGCTTTCTTTACGCATCCCAAAACTCCGACATGCGACTTAGCAGCTCTCTAGCCATAGTCGAGATTCAAGCCTCAAAACTGCAAATGTCAGGGCCCTGCTCCCAGGCGAAACCTGCCAGCCCCGAATGCTCTTACTTTCCTGAAACCTCTACCATGGCGCCATTCACAGCCCTACTAACCCTGGAGCTGCAGGCTCCATTAGGCATCCAAAAACTCCGACATGCGACTTAGCAGCTCTCTAGCCATCGACCGCCTTTGCCTCAAAATGCAAATGTCCGGCCGTGCTCCCGATGAAACCTGCCAGCCCCGAATGCTGTTTATTTCCTGAAACCTCTACCAATGTCCCATTCACAGCCCTACTAAACCTGGAGCTGCAGGCTCCACTAGGCATCCAAAAACTCCGACATGCGACTTAGCAGCTCTCTAGCCATAGTCGAGATTCAAGCCTCAAAACTGCAAATGTCAGGGCCCTGCTCCCAAGGAAAACATCCCAGCCCCGAATGCTGTGTCTTTCCTGAAACCTCTACCAATGTCCCATTCACAGCCCTACTAACCCTGGAGCTGCAGCTTTCTTTACGCATCCAAAAACTCCGACATGCGACTTAGCAGCTCTCTAGCCATAGTCGAGATTCAAGCCTCAAAACTGCAAATGTCAGGGCCCTGCTCCCAGGCGAAACCTGCCAGCCCCGAATGCTTTATTCTTTCCTGAAACCTCTACCATGGCCCATTCACAGCCCTACTAACCCTGGAGCTGCAGGCTCCACTAGGCATCCAAAAACTCCGACATGCGACTTAGCAGCTCTCTAGCCATAGTCGAGATTCAAGCCTCAAAACTGCAAATGTCAGGGCCCTGCTCCCAGGCGAAACCTGCCAGCCCCGAATGCTCTTACTTTCCTGAAACCTCTACCAATGTCCCATTCACAGCCCTACTAACCCTGGAGCTGCAGGCTCCATTAGGCATCCAAAAACTCCGACATGCGACTTAGCAGCTCTCTAGCCATAGTCGAGATTCAAGCCTCAAAACTGCAAATGTCAGGGCCCTGCTCCCAGGCGAAACCTGCCAGCCCCGAATGCTCTTACTTTCCTGAAACCTCTACCATGGCCCATTCACAGCCCTACTAACCCTGGAGCTGCAGGCTCCATTAGGCATCCAAAAACTCCGACATGCGACTTAGCAGCTCTCTAGCCATAGTCGAGATTCAAGCCTCAAAACTGCAAATGTCAGGGCCCTGCTCCCAAGGAAACCTGCCAGCCCCGAATGCTGTTTCTTTCCTGAAACCTCTACCAATGTCCCATTCACAGCCCTACTAACCCTGGAGCTGCAGCTTTCTTTACGCATCCAAAAACTCCGACATGCGACTTAGCAGCTCTCTAGCCATAGTCGAGATTCAAGCCTCAAAACTGCAAATGTCAGGCCCTGCTCCCAGGCGAAACCTGCCAGCCCCGAATGCTGTACTTTCCTGAAACCTCTACCATGGCGCCATTCACAGCCCTACTAACCCTGGAGCTGCAGGCTCCATTAGGCATCCAAAAACTCCGACATGCGACTTAGCAGCTCTCTAGCCATAGTCGAGATTCAAGCCTCAAAACTGCAAATGTCAGGACCCTGCTCCCGGATGAAACCTGGCAGCCCCGAATGCTGTTTATTTCCTGAAACCTCTACCAATGTCCCATTCACAGCCCTACTAAACCTGGAGCTGCAGGCTCCACTAGGCATCCAAAAACTCCGACATGTGACTTAGCAGCTCTCTAGCCATAGTCGAGAGTCAAGCCTCAAAACTGCAAATGTCAGGCCCCTGCTCCCAAGAAAACCTCCCAGCCCCGAATGCTGTTTCTTTCCTGAAACCTCTACCATGTCCCCATTCACAGCCCTACTAACCCTGGAGCTGCAGGCTCCACTAGCATCCAAAAACTCCGACATGCGACTTAGCAGCTCTCTAGCCATAGTCGAGATTCAAGCCTCAAAACTGCAAATGTCAGGGCCCTGCTCCCAGAAAACCTGCCAGCCCCGAATGCTGTGTCTTTCCTGAAACCTCTACCAATGGCCCATTCACAGCCCTACTAACCCTGGAGCTGCAGGCTCCTTTAGGCATCCAAAAACTCCGACATGCGACTTAGCAGCTCTCTAGCCATATTCGAGATTCAAGCCTCAAAACTGCAAATGTCAGGGCCCTGCTCCCAGGAAAACCTGCCAGCCCCCAATCTTGTTTCTTTCCTGAAACCTCTCCCATGGCCCCATTCACAGCCCTACTAACCCTGGAGCTGCAGGCTCCATTAGGCATCCAAAAACTCCGACATGCGACTTAGCAGCTCTCTAGCCATAGTCGAGATTCAAGCCTCAAAACTGCAAATGTCAGGGCCCTGCTCCCAGGCGAAACCTGCCAGCCCCGAATGCTGTTTCTTTCCTGAAACCTCTACCATGGCGCCATTCACAGCCCTACTAACCCTGGAGCTGCAGCTTTCTTTACGCATCCAAAAACTCCGACATGCGACTTAGCAGCTCTCTAGCCATAGTCGAGATTCAAGCCTCAAAACTGCAAATGTCAGGGCCCTGCTCCCAGGCGAAACCTGCCAGCCCCGAATGCTGTTTCTTTCCTGAAACCTCTACCATGGCGCCATTCACAGCCCTACTAACCCTGGAGCTGCAGGCTCCATTAGGCATCCAAAAACTCCGACATGCGACTTAGCAGCTCTCTAGCCATCGACCGCCAAGCCTCAAAACTGCAAATGTCAGGGCCCTGCTCCCAGGATGAAACCTGCCAGCCCCGAATGCTGTTATTTCCTGAAACCTCTACCAATGTCCCATTCACAGCCCTACTAACCCTGGAGCTGCAGGCTCCACTAGGCATCCAAAAACTCCGACATGCGACTTAGCAGCTCTCTAGCCATAGTCGAGATTCAAGCCTCAAAACTGCAAATGTCAGGGCCCTGCTCCCAGAAGAAACCTCCCAGCCCCGAATGCTGTTCTTTCCTGAAACCTCTACCAATGGCCCATTCACAGCCCTACTAACCCTGGAGCTGCAGGCTTTCTTAGGCATCCAAAAACTCCGACATGCGACTTAGCAGCTCTCTAGCCATAGTCGAGATTCAAGCCTCAAAACTGCAAATGTCAGGGCCCTGCTCCCAGGCGAAACCTGCCAGCCCCGAGTGGTTATTCTTTCCTGAAACCTCTACCATGGCCCCATTCACAGCCCTACTAACCCTGGAGCTGCAGGCTCCCCTAGGCATCCAAAAACTCCGACATACGCCTTAGCAGCTCTCTAGCCATAGTCGAGATTCAAGCCTCAAAACTGCAAATGTCAGGGCCCTGCTCCCAGGCGAAACCTGCCAGCCCCGAATGCTGTTACTTTCCTGAAACCTCTCCCATGGCGCCATTCACAGCCCTACTAACCCTGGAGCTGCAGGCTCCATTAGGCATCCAAAAACTCCGACATGCGACTTAGCAGCTCTCTAGCCATATTCGAGATTCAAGCCTCAAAACTGCAAATGTCAGGCCCTGCTCCCAGGAAAACCTGCCAGCCCCGAATGCTCTTACTTTCCTGAAACCTCTACCATGGCCCCATTCACAGCCCTACTAACCCTGGAGCTGCAGGCTCCATTAGGCATCCAAAAACTCCGACATGCGACTTAGCAGCTCTCTAGCCATAGTCGAGATTCAAGCCTCAAAACTGCAAATGTCAGGGCCCTGCTCCCAGGCGAAACCTGCCAGCCCCGAATGCTGTGTCTTTCCTGAAACCTCTACCATGGCCCCATTCACAGCCCTACTAACCCTGGAGCTGCAGCTTTCTTTACGCATCCAAAAACTCCGACATGCGACTTAGCAGCTCTCTAGCCATAGTCGAGATTCAAGCCTCAAAACTGCAAATGTCAGGGCCCTGCTCCCAGGCGAAACCTGCCAGCCCCGAATGCTCTTACTTTCCTGAAACCTCTACCATGGCCCCATTCACAGCCCTACTAACCCTGGAGCTGCAGGCTCCATTAGGCATCCAAAAACTCCGACATGCGACTTAGCAGCTCTCTAGCCATAGTCCGAGATTTGCCTCAAAACTGCAAATCTCAGGGCCCTGCTCCCAGGCGAAACCTGCCAGCCCCGAATGCTGTTTCTTTCCTGAAACCTCTACCATGGCCCATTCACAGCCCTACTAACCCTGGAGCTGCAGCTCCTTTACGCATCCAAAAACTCCGACATGCGACTTAGCAGCTCTCTAGCCATAGTCGAGATTCAAGCCTCAAAACTGCAAATGTCAGGGCCCTGCTCCCAGGCGAAACCTGCCAGCCCCGAATGCTCTTTCTTTCCTGAAACCTCTACCATGGCGCCATTCACAGCCCTACTAACCCTGGAGCTGCAGGCTCCTTTAGGCATCCAAAAACTCCGACATGCGACTTAGCAGCTCTCTGCCATCGACCGCCTTTGCCTCAAAACTGCAAATGTCAGGGCCCTGCTCCCGGATAAACCTGCCAGCCCCGAATGCTGTTTCTTTCCTGAAACCTCTACCAATGTCCCATTCACAGCCCTACTAACCCTGGAGCTGCAGGCTCCACTACGAATCCAAAAACTCCGACATGCGACTTAGCAGCTCTCTAGCCATAGTCGAGATTCAAGCCTCAAAACTGCAAATGTCAGGGCCCTGCTCCCAGGAAAACATCCCAGCCCCGAATGCTGTTTCTTTCCTGAAACCTCTACCAATGTCCCATTCACAGCCCTACTAACCCTGGAGCTGCAGGCTCCATTAGTCATCCAAAAACTCCGACATGCGACTTAGCAGCTCTCTAGCCATAGTCGAGATTCAAGCCTCAAAACTGCAAATGTCAGGGCCCTGCTCCCAGGTGAAACCTGCCAGCCCCGAATGCTGTGTCTTTCCTGAAACCTCTACCAATGTCCCATTCACAGCCCTACTAACCCTGGAGCTGCAGGCTCCACTAGGCATCCAAAAACTCCGACATGCGACTTAGCAGCTCTCTAGCCATAGTCGAGATTCAAGCCTCAAAACTGCAAATGTCAGGGCCCTGCTCCCAGGCGAAACCTGCCAGCCCCGAATGCTGTTACTTTCCTTAAACCTCTACCATGTCCCATTCACAGCCCTACTAACCCTGGAGCTGCAGGCTCCATTAGGCATCCAAAAACTCCGACATGCGACTTAGCAGCTCTCTAGCCATAGTCGAGATTCAGCCTCAAAACTGCAAATGTCAGGGCCCTGCTCCCAGGCGAAACCTGCCAGCCCCGAATGCTGTTTCTTTCCTGAAACCTCTACCATGGTCCCATTCACAGCCCTACTAACCCTGGAGCTGCAGCTTCCTTAGGCATCCAAAAACTCCGACATGCGACTTAGCAGCTCTCTAGCCATAGTCGAGATTCAAGCCTCAAAACTGCAAATGTCAGGGCCCTGCTCCCAGCGAAACCTGCCAGCCCCCAATCTTGTTTCTTTCCTGAAACCTCTCCCATGGCGCCATTCACAGCCCTACTAACCCTGGAGCTGCAGGCTCCATTAGGCATCCAAAAACTCCGACATGCGACTTAGCATCTCGCTGGCCATCGACCGCCTTTGGCCGTCAAAACTGCAAAAGTCCGGACCCTGCTCCCGGATGAAACCTGCCAGCCCCGAATGCTGTTTATTTCCTGAAACCTCTACCAATGTCCCATTCACAGCCCTACTAACCCTGGAGCTGCAGGCTCCACTAGGAATCTAAAAACTCCGACATGCGACTTAGCAGCTCTCTAGCCATAGTCGAGATTCAAGCCTCAAAACTGCAAATGTCAGGGCCCTGCTCCCAAGGAAACATCCAGCCCCGAATGCTGTTCTTTCCTGAAACCTCTACCAATGTCCCATTCACAGCCCTACTAACCCTGGAGCTGCAGCTTTCTACGCATCCAAAAACTCCGACATGCGACTTAGCAGCTCTCTAGCCATAGTCGAGATTCAAGCCTCAAAACTGCAAATGTCAGGGCCCTGCTCCCAGGCGAAACCTCCCAGCCCCGAATGCTCTTACTTTCCTGAAACCTCTACCATGGCCCATTCACAGCCCTACTAACCCTGGAGCTGCAGGCTCCACTAGGCATCCAAAAACTCCGACATGCGACTTAGCAGCTCTCTAGCCATAGTCGAGATTCAAGCCTCAAAACTGCAAATGTCAGGGCCCTGCTCCCAGGCGAAACCTGCCAGCCCCGAATGGTTATTCTTTCCTGAAACCTCTACCAATGTCCCATTCACAGCCCTACTAACCCTGGAGCTGCAGGCTCCATTAGGCATCCAAAAACTCCGACATGCGACTTAGCAGCTCTCTAGCCATATTCGAGATTCAAGCCTCAAAACTGCAAATGTCAGGGCCCTGCTCCCAGGAGAAACCTCCCAGCCCCGAATGCTGTTACTTTCCTGAAACCTCTACCATGGCCCCATTCACAGCCCTACTAACCCTGGAGCTGCAGGCTCCTTTAGGCATCCAAAAACTCCGACATGCGACTTAGCAGCTCTCTAGCCATAGTCGAGATTCAAGCCTCAAAACTGCAAATGTCAGGGCCCTGCTCCCAGGAAAACCTCCCAGCCCCGAATGCTGTGTCTTTCCTGAAACCTCTACCAATGTCCCATTCACAGCCCTACTAACCCTGGAGCTGCAGCTTTCTTTACGCATCCAAAAACTCCGACATGCGACTTAGCAGCTCTCTAGCCATAGTCGAGATTCAAGCCTCAAAACTGCAAATGTCAGGGCCCTGCTCCCAGGCGAAACCTGCCAGCCCCGAATGCTCTTACTTTCCTGAAACCTCTACCATGGCGCCATTCACAGCCCTACTAACCCTGGAGCTGCAGGCTCCATTAGGCATCCAAAAACTCCGACATGCGACTTAGCAGCTCTCTAGCCATCGACCGCCTTTGCCTCAAAAATGCAAAAGTCCGGCCCGTGCTCCCGGCTGAAACCTGCCAGCCCCGAATGCTGTTTATTCCTGAAACCTCTACCAATGTCCCATTCACAGCCCTACTAACCCTGGAGCTGCAGGCTCCACTAGGAATCTAAAAACTCCGACATGCGACTTAGCAGCTCTCTAGCCATATTTGAGATTCAAGCCTCAAAACTGCAAATGTCAGGGCCCTGCTCCCAAGGAAAACATCCCAGCCCCGAATGCTGTTTATTTCCTGAAACCTCTACCAATGTCCTATTCACAGCCCTACTAACCCTGGAGCTGCAGGCTCCACTAGCAATCTAAAAACTCCGACATGCGACTTAGCAGCTCTCTAGCCATAGTCGAGATTCAAGCCTCAAAACTGCAAATGTCAGGGCCCTGCTCCCAAGGAAAACATCCAAGCCCCGAATACTCTTACTTTCCTGAAACCTCTACCAATGTCCCATTCACAGCCCTACTAACCCTGGAGCTGCAGGCTCCTTTAGGCATCCAAAAACTCCGACATGCGACTGAGCAGCTCTCTAGCCATAGTCGAGAGTCAAGACTCAAAACTGCAAATGTCAGGGCCCTGCTCCCAAGGAAAACATCCCAGCCCCGAATGCTGTTTCTTTCCTGAAACCTCTACCAATGTCCTATTCACAGCCCTACTAACCCTGGAGCTGCAGCTTTCTTTACGCATCCAAAAACTCCGACATGCGACTGAGCAGCTCTCTAGCCATAGTCGAGATTCAAGCCTCAAAACTGCAAATGTCAGGGCCCTGCTCCCAGGCGAAACCTGCCAGCCCCGAATGCTCTTACTTTCCTCAAACCTCTACCATGGCGCCATTCACAGCCCTACTAACCCTGGAGCTGCAGGCTCCATTAGGCATCCAAAAACTCCGACATGCGACTTAGCATCTCGCTGGCCATCGACCGCCTTTGCCCGTCAAAACTGCAAAAGTCCGGACCCTGCTCCCGGATGAAACCTGGCAGCCCCGAATGCTGTTTATTTCCTGAAACCTCTACCAATGTCCTATTCACAGCCCTACTAACCCTGGAGCTGCAGGCTCCACTAGGAATCCAAAAACTCCGACATGCGACTTAGCAGCTCTCTAGCCATAGTCGAGATTCAAGCCTCAAAACTGCAAATGTCAGGGCCCTGCTCCCAAGGAAAACATCCCAGCCCCGAATGCTGTTTATTTCCTGAAACCTCTACCAATGTCCCATTCACAGCCCTACTAACCCTGGAGCTGCAGCTTTCTTTACGCATCCAAAAAACTCCGACATGCGACTTAGCAGCTCTCTAGCCATAGTTGAGATTCAAGCCTCAAAACTGCAAATGTCAGGGCCCTGCTCCCAAGGAAAACCTCCCAGCCCCGAATGCTGTTTATTTCCTGAAACCTCTACCAATGTCCCATTCACAGCCCTACTAACCCTGGAGCTGCAGGCTCCACTAGGCATCCAAAAACTCCGACATGTGACTTAGCAGCTCTCTAGCCATAGTCGAGATTCAAGCCTCAAAACTGCAAATGTCAGGGGCCTGCTCCCAGGCGAAACCTGCCAGCCCCGAATGCTCTTATTTTCCTGAAACCTCTACCATGGCCCCATTCACAGCCCTACTAACCCTGGAGCTGCAGGCTCCACTAGGCATCCAAAAACTCCGACATGCAACTTAGCAGCTCTCTAGCCATAGTCGAGAGTCAAGCCTCAAAACTGCAAATGTCAGGGCCCTGCTCCCAGGCGAAACCTGCCAGCCCCGAATGCTGTTTCTTCCTGAAACCTCTACCATGGCGCCATTCACAGCCCTACTAACCCTGGAGCTGCAGCTTTCTTTACGCATCCAAAAACTCCGACATGCGACTGAGCAGCTCTCTAGCCATAGTCGAGATTCAAGCCTCAAAACTGCAAATGTCAGGGCCCTGCTCCCAGGCGAAACCTGCCAGCCCGAATGCTGTTTCTTTCCTGAAACCTCTACCATGGCCCCATTCACAGCCCTACTAACCCTGGAGCTGCAGGCTCCATTAGGCATCCAAAAACTCCGACATGCGACTTAGCATCTCGCTGGCCATCGACCGCCTTTGCCCGTCAAAAATGCAAATGTCCGGACCGTGCTCCCGGATGAAACCTGGCAGCCCCGAATGCTGTTTATTTCCTGAAACCTCTACCAATGTCCCATTCACAGCCCTACTAACCCTGGAGCTGCAGGCTCCACTAGGAATCTAAAAAACTCCGACATGCGACTTAGCAGCTCTCTAGCCATAGTCGAGATTCAAGCCTCAAAACTGCAAATGTCAGGGCCCTGCTCCCAAGGAAAACATCCCAGCCCCGAATGCTGTGTCTTTCCTGAAACCTCTACCAATGTCCCATTCACAGCCCTACTAACCCTGGAGCTGCAGCTTTCTTTACGCATCCAAAAACTCCTACATGCGACTTAGCAGCTCTCTAGCCATAGTCGAG
This sequence comes from Grus americana, assembly GCF_028858705.1. NCBI lineage: Eukaryota > Metazoa > Chordata > Aves > Gruiformes > Gruidae > Grus > Grus americana. Next base: position 62,926 of record NW_026561921.1, read on the forward strand.
ATTCAAGCCTCAAAACTGCAAATGTCAGGGCCCTGCTCCCAGGCGAAACCTGCCAGCCCCTAATGGTTATTCTTTCCTGAAACCTCTACCATGGCCCCATTCACAGACCTACTAACCCTGGAGCTGCAGGCTCCACTAGGCATCCAAAAACTCCGACATGCAACTTAGCAGCTCTCTAGCCATAGTCGAGATTCAAGCCTCAAAAGTGCAAATGTCAGGGCCCTGCTCCCAGGCGAAACCTGCCAGCCCCGAATGCTGTTTCTTTCCTGAAACCTTTCCCATGGCCCCATTCACAGCCCTACTAACCCTGGAGCTGCAGCTTTCATTACGCATCCAAAAACTCCGACATGCGACTTAGCAGCTCTCTAGCCATATTCGAGATTCAAGCCTCAAAACTGCAAATGTCAAGGCCCTGCTCCCAGGAGAAACCTCCCAGCCCCGAATGCTCTTACTTTCCTGAAACCTCTACCATGGCGCCATTCACAGCCCTACTAACCCTGGAGCTGCAGGCTCCATTAGGCATCCAAAAACTCCGACATGCGACTTAGCAGCTCTCTAGCCATAGTCGAGATTCAAGCCTCAAAACTGCAAATGTCAGGGCCCTGCTCCCAAGGAAAACATCCCAGCCCCGAATGCTGTGTCTTTCCTGAAACCTCTACCAATGTCCCATTCACAGCCCTACTAACCCTGGAGCTGCAGCTTTCTTTACGCATCCAAAAACTCCGACATGCGACTGAGCAGCTCTCTAGCCATAGTCGAGATTCAAGCCTCAAAACTGCAAATGTCAGGGCCCTGCTCCCAGGCGAAACCTGCCAGCCCTGAATGCTCTTACTTTCCTGAAACCTCTACCATGGCGCCATTCACAGCCCTACTAACCCTGGAGCTGCAGGCTCCATTAGGCATCCAAAAACTCCGACATGCGACTTAGCAGCTCGCTGGCCATCGACCGCCTTTGCCCGTCAAAAATGCAAAAGTCCGGACCCTGCTCCCGGATGAAACCTGGCAGCCCCGAATGCTGTTTATTTCCTGAAACCTCTACCAATGTCCTATTCACAGCCCTATTAACCCTGGAGCTGCAGGCTCCACTAGGAATCTAAAAACTCCGACATGCGACTTAGCAGCTCTCTAGCCATAGTTGAGATTCAAGCCTCAAAACTGCAAATGTCAGGGCCCTGCTCCCAAGGAAAACATCCCAGCCCCGAATGCTGTTTATTTCCTGAAACCTCTACCAATGTCCCATTCACAGCCCTACAAACCCTGGAGCTGCAGGCTCCATTAGGCATCCAAAAACTCCAACATGCGACTTAGCAGCTCTCTAGCCATAGTCGAGATTCAAGCCTCAAAACTGCAAATGTCAGGGCCCTGCTCCCAGGCGAAACCTGCCAGCCCCGAATGCTGTTTCTTTCCTGAAACCTCTACCATGGCGCCATTCACAGCCCTACTAACCCTGGAGCTGCAGCTTTCTTTACGCATCCAAAAACTCCGACATGCGACTGAGCAGCTCTCTAGCCATAGTCGAGATTCAAGCCTCAAAAGTGCAAATGTCAGGGCCCTGCTCCCAGGCGAAACCTGCCAGCCCCGAATGCTGTTTCTTTCCTGAAACCTCTACCATGGCGCCATTCACAGCCCTACTAACCCTGGAGCTGCAGGCTCCATTAGGCATCCAAAAAACTCCGACATGCGACTTAGCAGCTCGCTGGCCATCGACCGCCTTTGCCCGTCAAAAATGCAAATGTCCGGACCGTGCTCCCGGATGAAACCTGCCAGCCCCGAATGCTGTTTATTTCCTGAAACCTCTACCAATGTCCTATTCACAGCCCTACTAACCCTGGAGCTGCAGGCTCCACTAGGAATCCAAAAACTCCGACATGCGACTTAGCAGCTCTCTAGCCATAGTCGAGATTCAAGCCTCAAAACTGCAAATGTCAGGGCCCTGCTCCCAAGGAAAACATCCCAGCCCCGAATGCTGTGTCTTTCCTGAAACCTCTACCAATGTCCCATTCACAGCCCTACTAACCCTGGAGCTGCAGCTTTCTTTACGCATCCAAAAACTCCGACATGCGACTGAGCAGCTCTCTAGCCATAGTCGAGATTCAAGCCTCAAAACTGCAAATGTCAGGGCCCTGCTCCCAGGCGAAACCTGCCAGCCCCTAATGGTTATTCTTTCCTGAAACCTCTACCATGGCCCCATTCACAGCCCTACTAACCCTGGAGCTGCAGGCTCCACTAGGCATCCAAAAACTCCGACATGCAACTTAGCAGCTCTCTAGCCATAGTCGAGATTCAAGCCTCAAAAGTGCAAATGTCAGGGCCCTGCTCCCAGGCGAAACCTGCCAGCCCCGAATGCTCTTACTTTCCTGAAACCTCTACCATGGCACCATTCACAGCCCTACTAACCCTGGAGCTGCAGGCTCCATTAGGCATCCAAAAACTCCGACATGCGACTTAGCAGCTCTCTAGCCATATTCGAGAGTCAAGCCTCAAAACTGCAAATGTCAGGGCCCTGCTCCCAGGAGAAACCTCCCAGCCCCGAATGCTCTTACTTTCCTCAAACCTCTACCATGGCGCCATTCACAGCCCTACTAACCCTGGAGCTGCAGGCTCCATTAGGCATCCAAAAACTCCGACATGCGACTTAGCAGCTCTCTAGCCATAGTCGAGATTCAAGCCTCAAAACTGCAAATGTCAGGGCCCTGCTCCCAGGCGAAACCTGCCAGCCCTGAATGCTCTTACTTTCCTGAAACCTCTACCATGGCGCCATTCACAGCCCTACTAACCCTGGAGCTGCAGGCTCCATTAGGCATCCAAAAACTCCGACATGCGACTTAGCAGCTCGCTGGCCATCGACCGCCTTTGCCCGTCAAAACTGCAAAAGTCCGGACCCTGCTCCCGGATGAAACCTGGCAGCCCCGAATGCTGTTTATTTCCTGAAACCTCTACCAATGTCCTATTCACAGCCCTACTAACCCTGGAGCTGCAGGCTCCACTAGGAATCTAAAAAGTCCGACATGCGACTTAGCAGCTCTCTAGCCATAGTTGAGATTCAAGCCTCAAAACTGCAAATGTCAGGGCCCTGCTCCCAAGGAAAACATCCCAGCCCCGAATGCTGTTTATTTCCTGAAACCTCTACCAATGTCCTATTCACAGCCCTACTAACCCTGGAGCTGCAGGCTCCACTAGGCATCCAAAAACTCCAAAATGCAACTTAGCAGCTCTCTAGCCATAGTCGAGATTCAAGCCTCAAAACTGCAAATGTCAGGGCCCTGCTCCCAGGCGAAACCTGCCAGCCCCGAATGCTGTTTCTTTCCTGAAACCTCTACCATGGCGCCATTCACAGCCCTACTAACCCTGGAGCTGCAGCTTTCTTTACGCATCCAAAAACTCCGACATGCGACTGAGCAGCTCTCTAGCCATAGTCGAGATTCAAGCCTCAAAAGTGCAAATGTCAGGGCCCTGCTCCCAGGCGAAACCTGCCAGCCCCGAATGCTGTTTCTTTCCTGAAACCTCTACCATGGCGCCATTCACAGCCCTACTAACCCTGGAGCTGCAGGCTCCATTAGGCATCCAAAAACTCCGACATGCGACTTAGCATCGCGCTGGCCATCGACCGCCTTTGCCCGTCAAAAATGCAAATGTCCGGACCGTGCTCCCGGATGAAACCTGGCAGCCCCGAATGCTGTTTATTTCCTGAAACCTCTACCAATGTCCTATTCACAGCCCTACTAACCCTGGAGCTGCAGGCTCCACTAGGAATCTAAAAACTCCGACATGCGACTTAGCAGCTCTCTAGCCATAGTCGAGATTCAAGCCTCAAAACTGCAAATGTCAGGGCCCTGCTCCCAAGGAAAACATCCCAGCCCCGAATGCTGTGTCATTCCTGAAACCTCTACCATGGCGCCATTCACAGCCCTACTAACCCTGGAGCTGCAGCTTTCTTTACGCATCCAAAAACTCCTACATGCGACTGAGCAGCTCTCTAGCCATAGTCGAGATTCAAGCCTCAAAAGTGCAAATGTCAGGGCCCTGCTCCCAGGCGAAACCTGCCAGCCCCTAATGGTTATTCTTTCCTGAAACCTCTACCATGGCCCCATTCACAGCCCTACTAACCCTGGAGCTGCAGGCTCCATTAGGCATCCAAAAACTCCAACATGCAACTTAGCAGCTCTCTAGCCATAGTCGAGATTCAAGCCTCAAAAGTGCAAATGTCAGGGCCCTGCTCCCAGGCGAAACCTGCCAGCCCCGAATGCTCTTACTTTCCTGAAACCTCTACCATGGCACCATTCACAGCCCTACTAACCCTGGAGCTGCAGGCTCCATTAGGCATCCAAAAACTCCGACATGCGACTTAGCAGCTCTCTAGCCATAGTCGAGATTCAAGCCTCAAAACTGCAAATGTCAGGGCCCTGCTCCCAAGGAAAACATCCCAGCCCCGAATGCTGTGTCTTTCCTGAAACCTCTACCAATGTCCCATTCACAGCCCTACTAACCCTGGAGCTGCAGCTTTCTTTACACATCCAAAAACTCCGACATGCGACTTAGCAGCTCTCTAGCCATAGTCGAGATTCAAGCCTCAAAACTGCAAATGTCAGGGCCCTGCTCCCAGGCGAAACCTGCCAGCCCTGAATGCTCTTACTTTCCTCAAACCTCTACCATGGCGCCATTCACAGCCCTACTAACCCTGGAGCTGCAGGCTCCATTAGGCATCCAAAAACTCCGACATGCGACTTAGCAGGTCGCTGGCCATCGACCGCCTTTGCCCGTCAAAAATGCAAATGTCCGGACCGTGCTCCCGGATGAAACCTGGCAGCCCCGAATGCTGTTTATTTCCTGAAACCTCTACCAATGTCCTATTCACAGCCCTACTAACCCTGGAGCTGCAGCTTTCTTTACGCATCCAAAAACTCCGACATGCGACTTAGCAGCTCTCTAGCCATAGTCGAGATTCAAGCCTCAAAAGTGCAAATGTCAGGGCCCTGCTCCCAGGCGAAACCTGCCAGCCCCGAATGCTGTTTCTTTCCTGAAACCTCTACCATGGCGCCATTCACAGCCCTACTAACCCTGGAGCTGCAGGCTCCATTAGGCATCCAAAAACTCCGACATGCGACTTAGCAGCTCGCTGGCCATCGACCGCCTTTGCCCGTCAAAAATGCAAATGTCCGGACCGTGCTCCCGGATGAAACCTGGCAGCCCCGAATGCTGTTTATTTCCTGAAACCTCTACCAATGTCCTATTCACAGCCCTACTAACCCTGGAGCTGCAGGCTCCACTAGGAATCTAAAAACTCCGACATGCGACTTAGCAGCTCTCTAGCCATAGTCGAGATTCAAGCCTCAAAACTGCAAATGTCAGGGCCCTGCTCCCAAGGAAAACATCCCAGCCCCGAATGCTGTGTCATTCCTGAAACCTCTACCAATGTCCCATTCACAGCCCTACTAACCCTGGAGCTGCAGCTTTCTTTACTCATCCAAAAACTCCTACATGCGACTGAGCAGCTCTCTAGCCATAGTCGAGATTCAAGCCTCAAAACTGCAAATGTCAGGGCCCTGCTCCCAGGCGAAACCTGCCAGCCCCTAATGGTTATTCTTTCCTGAAACCTCTCCCATGGCCCCATTCACAGCCCTACTAACCCTGGAGCTGCAGGCTCCACTAGGCATCCAAAAACTCCAACATGCGACTTAGCAGCTCTCTAGCCATAGTCGAGATTCAAGCCTCAAAAGTGCAAATGTCAGGGCCCTGCTCCCAGGCGAAACCTGCCAGCCCCGAATGCTCTTACTTTCCTGAAACCTCTACCATGGCACCATTCACAGCCCTACTAACCCTGGAGCTGCAGGCTCCATTAGGCATCCAAAAACTCCGACATGCGACTTAGCAGCTCTCTAGCCATATTCGAGAGTCAAGCCTCAAAACTGCAAATGTCAGGGCCCTGCTCCCAGGAGAAACCTCCCAGCCCCGAATGCTCTTACTTTCCTCAAACCTCTACCATGGCACCATTCACAGCCCTACTAACCCTGGAGCTGCAGGCTCCATTAGGCATCCAAAAACTCCGACATGCGACTTAGCAGCTCTCTAGCCATAGTCGAGATTCAAGCCTCAAAACTGCAAATGTCAGGGCCCTTCTCCCAAGGAAAACATCCCAGCCCCGAATGCTGTGTCTTTCCTGAAACCTCTACCAATGTCCCATTCACAGCCCTACTAACCCTGGAGCTGCAGCTTTCTTTACGCATCCAAAAACTCCGACATGCGACTTAGCAGCTCTCTAGCCATAGTCGAGATTCAAGCCTCAAAACTGCAAATGTCAGGGCCCTGCTCCCAGGCGAAACCTGCCAGCCCTGAATGCTCTTACTTTCCTCAAACCTCTACCATGGCGCCATTCACAGCCCTACTAACCCTGGAGCTGCAGGCTCCATTAGGCATCCAAAAACTCCGACATGCGACTTAGCAGGTCGCTGGCCATCGACCGCCTTTGCCCGTCAAAAATGCAAATGTCCGGGCCCTGCTCCCAGGAGAAACCTGCCAGCCCCGAATGCTGTTTATTTCCTGAAACCTCTACCAATGTCCTATTCACAGCCCTACTAACCCTGGAGCTGCAGGCTCCTTTAGGCATCTAAAAACTCCGACATGCGACTTAGCAGCTCTCTAGCCATATTTGAGATTCAAGCCTCAAAACTGCAAATGTCAGGGCCCTGCTCCCAAGGAAAACATCCCAGCCCCGAATGCTGTTTATTTCCTGAAACCTCTACCAATGTCCTATTCACAGCCCTACTAACCCTGGAGCTGCAGGCTCCACTAGCAATCTAAAAACTCCGACATGCGACTTAGCAGCTCTCTAGCCATAGTCGAGATTCAAGCCTCAAAACTGCAAATGTCAGGGCCCTGCTCCCAAGGAAAACCTCCCAGCCCCGAATGCTGTTTCTTTCCTGAAACCTCTACCAATGTCCCATTCACAGCCCTACTAACCCTGGAGCTGCAGCTTTCTTTACGCATCCAAAAACTCCGACATGCGACTGAGCAGCTCTCTAGCCATAGTCGAGAGTCAAGACTCAAAACTGCAAATGTCAGGGCCCTGCTCCCAAGGAAAACATCCCAGCCCCGAATGCTGTTTATTTCCTGAAACCTCTACCAATGTCCTATTCACAGCCCTACTAACCCTGGAGCTGCAGCTTTCTTTACGCATCCAAAAACTCCGACATGCGACTTAGCAGCTCTCTAGCCATAGTCGAGATTCAAGCCTCAAAACTGCAAATGTCAGGGCCCTGCTCCCAGGCGAAACCTGCCAGCCCCGAATGCTCTTACTTTCCTGAAACCTCTACCATGGCGCCATTCACAGCCCTACTAACCCTGGAGCTGCAGGCTCCATTAGGCATCCAAAAACTCCGACATGCGACTTAGCATCTCGCTGGCCATCGACCGCCTTTGCCCGTCAAAAATGCAAAAGTCCGGACCGTGCTCCCGGATGAAACCTGGCAGCCCCGAATGCTGTTTATTTCCTGAAACCTCTACCAATGTCCTATTCACAGCCCTACTAACCCTGGAGCTGCAGGCTCCACTAGGAATCTAAAAACTCCGACATGCGACTTAGCAGCTCTCTAGCCATAGTCGAGATTCAAGCCTCAAAACTGCAAATGTCAGGGCCCTGCTCCCAAGGAAAACATCCCAGCCCCGAATGCTGTGTCATTCCTGAAACCTCTACCAATGTCCCATTCACAGCCCTACTAACCCTGGAGCTGCAGCTTTCTTTACGCATCCAAAAACTCCTACATGCGACTGAGCAGCTCTCTAGCCATAGTCGAGATTCAAGCCTCAAAACTGCAAATGTCAGGGCCCTGCTCCCAGGCGAAACCTGCCAGCCCCTAATGGTTATTCTTTCCTGAAACCTTTACCATGGCCCCATTCACAGCCCTACTAACCCTGGAGCTGCAGGCTCCACTAGGCATCCAAAAACTCCAAAATGCAACTTAGCAGCTCTCTAGCCATAGTCGAGATTCAAGCCTCAAAAGTGCAAATGTCAGGGCCCTGCTCCCAGGCGAAACCTGCCAGCCCCGAATGCTCTTACTTTCCTGAAACCTCTACCATGGCACCATTCACAGCCCTACTAACCCTGGAGCTGCAGGCTCCATTAGGCATCCAAAAACTCCGACATGCGACTTAGCAGCTCTCTAGCCATATTCGAGAGTCAAGCCTCAAAACTGCAAATGTCAGGGCCCTGCTCCCAGGAGAAACCTCCCAGCCCCGAATGCTCTTACTTTCCTCAAACCTCTACCATGGCACCATTCACAGCCCTACTAACCCTGGAGCTGCAGGCTCCATTAGGCATCCAAAAACTCCGACATGCGACTTAGCAGCTCTCTAGCCATAGTCGAGATTCAAGCCTCAAAACTGCAAATGTCAGGGCCCTTCTCCCAAGGAAAACATCCCAGCCCCGAATGCTGTGTCTTTCCTGAAACCTCTACCAATGTCCCATTCACAGCCCTACTAACCCTGGAGCTGCAGCTTTCTTTACGCATCCAAAAACTCCGACATGCGACTTAGCAGCTCTCTAGCCATAGTCGAGATTCAAGCCTCAAAACTGCAAATGTCAGGGCCCTGCTCCCAGGCGAAACCTGCCAGCCCTGAATGCTCTTACTTTCCTCAAACCTCTACCATGGCGCCATTCACAGCCCTACTAACCCTGGAGCTGCAGGCTCCATTAGGCATCCAAAAACTCCGACATGCGACTTAGCAGCTCGCTGGCCATCGACCGCCTTTGCCCGTCAAAAATGCAAAAGTCCGGACCGTGCTCCCGGATGAAACCTGCCAGCCCCGAATGCTGTTTATTTCCTGAAACCTCTACCAATGTCCTATTCACAGCCCTACTAACCCTGGAGCTGCAGGCTCCACTAGGAATCTAAAAACTCCGACATGCGACTTAGCAGCTCTCTAGCCATAGTTGAGATTCAAGCCTCAAAACTGCAAATGTCAGGGCCCTGCTCCCAAGGAAAACATCCCAGCCCCGAATGCTGTTTATTTCCTGAAACCTCTACCAATGTCCTATTCACAGCCCTACTAACCCTGGAGCTGCAGGCTCCACTAGCAATCTAAAAACTCCGACATGCGACTTAGCAGCTCTCTAGCCATAGTCGAGATTCAAGCCTCAAAACTGCAAATGTCAGGGCCCTGCTCCCAAGGAAAACCTCCCAGCCCCGAATGCTGTTTCTTTCCTGAAACCTCTACCAATGTCCCATTCACAGCCCTACTAACCCTGGAGCTGCAGCTTTCTTTACGCATCCAAAAACTCCGACATGCGACTGAGCAGCTCTCTAGCCATAGTCGAGATTCAAGACTCAAAACTGCAAATGTCAGGGCCCTGCTCCCAAGGAAAACATCCCAGCCCCGAATGCTGTTTATTTCCTGAAACCTCTACCAATGTCCTATTCACAGCCCTACTAACCCTGGAGCTGCAGCTTTCTTTACGCATCCAAAAACTCCGACATGCGACTTAGCAGCTCTCTAGCCATAGTCGAGATTCAAGCCTCAAAACTGCAAATGTCAGGGCCCTGCTCCCAGGCGAAACCTGCCAGCCCCGAATGCTCTTACTTTCCTCAAACCTCTACCATGGCGCCATTCACAGCCCTACTAACCCTGGAGCTGCAGGCTCCATTAGGCATCCAAAAACTCCGACATGCGACTTAGCATCTCGCTGGCCATCGACCGCCTTTGCCCGTCAAAAATGCAAAAGTCCGGACCGTGCTCCCGGATGAAACCTGGCAGCCCCGAATGCTGTTTATTTCCTGAAACCTCTACCAATGTCCTATTCACAGCCCTACTAACCCTGGAGCTGCAGGCTCCACTAGGAATCTAAAAACTCCGACATGCGACTTAGCAGCTCTCTAGCCATAGTCGAGATTCAAGCCTCAAAACTGCAAATGTCAGGGCCCTGCTCCCAAGGAAAACATCCCAGCCCCGAATGCTGTGTCATTCCTGAAACCTCTACCAATGTCCCATTCACAGCCCTACTAACCCTGGAGCTGCAGCTTTCTTTACGCATCCAAAAACTCCTACATGCGACTGAGCAGCTCTCTAGCCATAGTCGAGATTCAAGCCTCAAAACTGCAAATGTCAGGGCCCTGCTCCCAGGCGAAACCTGCCAGCCCCTAATGGTTATTCTTTCCTGAAACCTTTCCCATGGCCCCATTCACAGCCCTACTAACCCTGGAGCTGCAGGCTCCACTAGGCATCCAAAAACTCCAAAATGCGACTTAGCAGCTCTCTAGCCATAGTCGAGATTCAAGCCTCAAAAGTGCAAATGTCAGGGCCCTGCTCCCAGGCGAAACCTGCCAGCCCCGAATGCTCTTACTTTCCTGAAACCTCTACCATGGCACCATTCACAGCCCTACTAACCCTGGAGCTGCAGGCTCCATTAGGCATCCAAAAACTCCGACATGCGACTTAGCAGCTCTCTAGCCATATTCGAGAGTCAAGCCTCAAAACTGCAAATGTCAGGGCCCTGCTCCCAGGAGAAACCTCTCAGCCCCGAATGCTCTTACTTTCCTGAAACCTCTACCATGGCACCATTCACAGCCCTACTAACCCTGGAGCTGCAGGCTCCATTAGGCATCCAAAAACTCCGACATGCGACTTAGCAGCTCTCTAGCCATAGTCGAGATTCAAGCCTCAAAACTGCAAATGTCAGGGCCCTTCTCCCAAGGAAAACATCCCAGCCCCGAATGCTGTGTCTTTCCTGAAACCTCTACCAATGTCCCATTCACAGCCCTACTAACCCTGGAGCTGCAGCTTTCTTTACGCATCCAAAAACTCCGACATGCGACTGAGCAGCTCTCTAGCCATAGTCGAGATTCAAGCCTCAAAACTGCAAATGTCAGGGCCCTGCTCCCAGGCGAAACCTGCCAGCCCTGAATGCTCTTACTTTCCTCAAACCTCTACCATGGCGCCATTCACAGCCCTACTAACCCTGGAGCTGCAGGCTCCATTAGGCATCCAAAAACTCCGACATGCGACTTAGCAGGTCGCTGGCCATCGACCGCCTTTGCCCGTCAAAAATGCAAAAGTCCGGACCGTGCTCCCGGATGAAACCTGGCAGCCCCGAATGCTGTTTATTTCCTGAAACCTCTACCAATGTCCCATTCACAGCCCTACTAACCCTGGAGCTGCAGGCTCCACTAGGAATCTAAAAACTCCGACATGCGACTTAGCAGCTCTCTAGCCATAGTTGAGATTCAAGCCTCAAAACTGCAAATGTCAGGGCCCTGCTCCCAAGGAAAACATCCCAGCCCCGAATGCTGTTTATTTCCTGAAACCTCTACCAATGTCCTATTCACAGCCCTACTAACCCTGGAGCTGCAGGCTCCACTAGCAATCTAAAAACTCCGACATGCGACTTAGCAGCTCTCTAGCCATAGTCGAGATTCAAGCCTCAAAACTGCAAATGTCAGGGCCCTGCTCCCAAGGAAAACATCCCAGCCCCGAATGCTGTGTCTTTCCTGAAACCTCTACCAATGTCCCATTCACAGCCCTACTAACCCTGGAGCTGCAGCTTTCTTTACGCATCCAAAAACTCCGATATGCGACTGAGCAGCTCTCTAGCCATAGTCGAGATTCAAGACTCAAAACTGCAAATGTCAGGGCCCTGCTCCCAAGGAAAACATCCCAGCCCCGAATGCTGTTTCTTTCCTGAAACCTCTACCAATGTCCCATTCACAGCCCTACTAACCCTGGAGCTGCAGCTTTCTTTACGCATCCAAAAACTCCGACATGCGACTTAGCAGCTCTCTAGCCATAGTCGAGATTCAAGCCTCAAAACTGCAAATGTCAGGGCCCTGCTCCCAGGCGAAACCTGCCAGCCCCGAATGCTCTTACTTTCCTCAAACCTCTACCATGGCGCCATTCACAGCCCTACTAACCCTGGAGCTGCAGGCTCCATTAGGCATCCAAAAACTCCGACATGCGACTTAGCATCTCGCTGGCCATCGACCGCCTTTGCCCGTCAAAAATGCAAAAGTCCGGACCGTGCTCCCGGATGAAACCTGGCAGCCCCGAATGCTGTTTATTTCCTGAAACCTCTACCAATGTCCCATTCACAGCCCTACTAACCCTGGAGCTGCAGGCTCCACTAGGAATCTAAAAACTGCGACATGCGACTTAGCAGCTCTCTAGCCATAGTCGAGTCAAGCCTCAAAACTGCAAATGTCAGGGCCCTGCTCCCAAGGAAAACATCCCAGCCCCGAATGCTGTTTCTTTCCTGAAACCTCTACCAATGTCCCATTCACAGCCCTACTAACCCTGGAGCTGCAGCTTTCTTTACGCATCCAAAAACTCCGACATGCGACTGAGCAGCTCTCTAGCCATAGTCGAGATTCAAGCCTCAAAACTGCAAATGTCAGGGCCCTGCTCCCAGGCGAAACCTGCCAGCCCTGAATGCTCTTACTTTCCTCAAACCTCTACCATGGCGCCATTCACAGCCCTACTAACCCTGGAGCTGCAGGCTCCATTAGGCATCCAAAAACTCCGACATGCGACTTAGCAGGTCGCTGGCCATCGACCGCCTTTGCCCGTCAAAAATGCAAAAGTCCGGACCGTGCTCCCGGATGAAACCTGGCAGCCCCGAATGCTGTTTATTTCCTGAAACCTCTACCAATGTCCTATTCACAGCCCTACTAACCCTGGAGCTGCAGGCTCCACTAGGAATCTAAAAACTCCGACATGCGACTTAGCAGCTCTCTAGCCATAGTTGAGATTCAAGCCTCAAAACTGCAAATGTCAGGGCCCTGCTCCCAAGGAAAACATCCCAGCCCCGAATGCTGTTTATTTCCTGAAACCTCTACCAATGTCCTATTCACAGCCCTACTAACCCTGGAGCTGCAGGCTCCACTAGGCATCCAAAAACTCCAAAATGCGACTTAGCAGCTCTCTAGCCATAGTCGAGATTCAAGCCTCAAAACTGCAAATGTCAGGGCCCTGCTCCCAGGCGAAACCTGCCAGCCCCGAATGCTGTTTCTTTCCTGAAACCTCTACCATGGCGCCATTCACAGCCCTACTAACCCTGGAGCTGCAGCTTTCTTTACGCATCCAAAAACTCCGACATGCGACTGAGCAGCTCTCTAGCCATAGTCGAGATTCAAGCCTCAAAAGTGCAAATGTCAGGGCCCTGCTCCCAGGCGAAACCTGCCAGCCCCGAATGCTGTTTCTTTCCTGAAACCTCTACCATGGCGCCATTCACAGCCCTACTAACCCTGGAGCTGCAGGCTCCATTAGGCATCCAAAAACTCCGACATGCGACTTAGCATCTCGCTGGCCATCGACCGCCTTTGCCCGTCAAAAATGCAAATGTCCGGACCGTGCTCCCGGATGAAACCTGGCAGCCCCGAATGCTGTTTATTTCCTGAAACCTCTACCAATGTCCTATTCACAGCCCTACTAACCCTGGAGCTGCAGGCTCCACTAGGAATCTAAAAACTCCGACATGCGACTTAGCAGCTCTCTAGCCATAGTCGAGATTCAAGCCTCAAAACTGCAAATGTCAGGGCCCTGCTCCCAAGGAAAACATCCCAGCCCCGAATGCTGTGTCATTCCTGAAACCTCTACCAATGTCCCATTCACAGCCCTACTAACCCTGGAGCTGCAGCTTTCTTTACGCATCCAAAAACTCCGACATGCGACTTAGCAGCTCTCTAGCCATAGTCGAGATTCAAGCCTCAAAACTGCAAATGTCAGGGCCCTGCTCCCAGGCGAAACCTGCCAGCCCCTAATGGTTATTCTTTCCTGAAACCTTTCCCATGGCCCCATTCACAGCCCTACTAACCCTGGAGCTGCAGGCTCCACTAGGCATCCAAAAACTCCAAAATGCAACTTAGCAGCTCTCTAGCCATAGTCGAGATTCAAGCCTCAAAAGTGCAAATGTCAGGGCCCTGCTCCCAGGCGAAACCTGCCAGCCCCGAATGCTCTTACTTTCCTGAAACCTCTACCATGGCACCATTCACAGCCCTACTAACCCTGGAGCTGCAGGCTCCATTAGGCATCCAAAAACTCCGACATGCGACTTAGCAGCTCTCTAGCCATATTCGAGAGTCAAGCCTCAAAACTGCAAATGTCAGGGCCCTGCTCCCAGGAGAAACCTCCCAGCCCCGAATGCTCTTACTTTCCTCAAACCTCTACCATGGCGCCATTCACAGCCCTACTAACCCTGGAGCTGCAGGCTCCATTAGGCATCCAAAAACTCCGACATGCGACTTAGCAGCTCTCTAGCCATAGTCGAGATTCAAGCCTCAAAACTGCAAATGTCAGGGCCCTGCTCCCAGGCGAAACCTGCCAGCCCCGAATGCTGTGTCTTTCCTGAAACCTCTACCAATGTCCCATTCACAGCCCTACTAACCCTGGAGCTGCAGCTTTCTTTACGCATCCAAAAACTCCGACATGCGACTTAGCAGCTCTCTAGCCATAGTCGAGATTCAAGCCTCAAAACTGCAAATGTCAGGGCCCTGCTCCCAGGCGAAACCTGCCAGCCCCGAATGCTCTTACTTTCCTCAAACCTCTACCATGGCGCCATTCACAGCCCTACTAACCCTGGAGCTGCAGGCTCCATTAGGCATCCAAAAACTCCGACATGCGACTTAGCAGCTCGCTGGCCATCGACCGCCTTTGCCCGTCAAAAATGCAAAAGTCCGGACCGTGCTCCCGGATGAAACCTGGCAGCCCCGAATGCTGTTTATTTCCTGAAACCTCTACCAATGTCCTATTCACAGCCCTACTAACCCTGGAGCTGCAGGCTCCACTAGGAATCTAAAAACTCCGACATGCGACTTAGCAGCTCTCTAGCCATAGTCGAGTCAAGCCTCAAAACTGCAAATGTCAGGGCCCTGCTCCCAAGGAAAACATCCCAGCCCCGAATGCTGTTTCTTTCCTGAAACCTCTACCAATGTCCCATTCACAGCCCTACTAACCCTGGAGCTGCAGCTTTCTTTACGCATCCAAAAACTCCTACATGCGACTGAGCAGCTCTCTAGCCATAGTCGAGATTCAAGCCTCAAAACTGCAAATGTCAGGGCCCTGCTCCCAGGCGAAACCTGCCAGCCCCTAATGCTGTTTCTTTCCTGAAACCTCTCCCATGGCCCCATTCACAGCCCTACTAACCCTGGAGCTGCAGGCTCCACTAGGCATCCAAAAACTCCGACATGCAACTTAGCAGCTCTCTAGCCATAGTCGAGATTCAAGCCTCAAAACTGCAAATGTCAGGGCCCTGCTCCCAGGCGAAACCTGCCAGCCCCGAATGCTCTTACTTTCCTGAAACCTCTACCATGGCACCATTCACAGCCCTACTAACCCTGGAGCTGCAGGCTCCATTAGGCATCCAAAAACTCCGACATGCGACTTAGCAGCTCTCTAGCCATAGTCGAGATTCAAGCCTCAAAACTGCAAATGTCAGGGCCCTGCTCCCAAGGAAAACATCCCAGCCCCGAATGCTGTGTCTTTCCTGAAACCTCTACCAATGTCCCATTCACAGCCCTACTAACCCTGGAGCTGCAGCTTTCTTTACGCATCCAAAAACTCCGACATGCGACTTAGCAGCTCTCTAGCCATAGTCGAGATTCAAGCCTCAAAACTGCAAATGTCAGGGCCCTGCTCCCAGGCGAAACCTGCCAGCCCTGAATGCTCTTACTTTCCTGAAACCTCTACCATGGCGCCATTCACAGCCCTACTAACCCTGGAGCTGCAGGCTCCATTAGGCATCCAAAAACTCCGACATGCGACTTAGCAGGTCGCTGGCCATCGACCGCCTTTGCCCGTCAAAAATGCAAAAGTCCGGACCGTGCTCCCGGATGAAACCTGGCAGCCCCGAATGCTGTTTATTTCCTGAAACCTCTACCAATGTCCTATTCACAGCCCTACTAACCCTGGAGCTGCAGGCTCCACTAGGAATCTAAAAACTCCGACATGCGACTTAGCAGCTCTCTAGCCATAGTTGAGATTCAAGCCTCAAAACTGCAAATGTCAGGGCCCTGCTCCCAAGGAAAACATCCCAGCCCCGAATGCTGTTTATTTCCTGAAACCTCTACCAATGTCCTATTCACAGCCCTACTAACCCTGGAGCTGCAGGCTCCACTAGCAATCTAAAAACTCCGACATGTCACTTAGCAGCTCTCTAGCCATATTCGAGATTCAAGCCTCAAAACTGCAAATGTCAGGGCCCTGCTCCCAAGGAAAACATCCCAGCCCCGAATGCTGTGTCTTTCCTGAAACCTCTACCAATGTCCCATTCACAGCCCTACTAACCCTGGAGCTGCAGCTTTCTTTACGCATCCAAAAACTCCTATATGCGACTGAGCAGCTCTCTAGCCATAGTCGAGAGTCAAGACTCAAAACTGCAAATGTCAGGGCCCTGCTCCCAAGGAAAACATCCCAGCCCCGAATGCTGTGTCTTTCCTGAAACCTCTACCAATGTCCTATTCACAGCCCTACTAACCCTGGAGCTGCAGCTTTCTTTACGCATCCAAAAACTCCGACATGCGACTTAGCAGCTCTCTAGCCATAGTCGAGATTCAAGCCTCAAAACTGCAAATGTCAGGGCCCTGCTCCCAGGCGAAACCTGCCAGCCCCGAATGCTCTTACTTTCCTCAAACCTCTACCATGGCGCCATTCACAGCCCTACTAACCCTGGAGCTGCAGGCTCCATTAGGCATCCAAAAACTCCGACATGCGACTTAGCATCTCGCTGGCCATCGACCGCCTTTGCCCGTCAAAAATGCAAAAGTCCGGACCGTGCTCCCGGATGAAACCTGGCAGCCCCGAATGCTGTTTATTTCCTGAAACCTCTACCAATGTCCCATTCACAGCCCTACTAACCCTGGAGCTGCAGGCTCCACTAGGAATCTAAAAACTGCGACATGCGACTTAGCAGCTCTCTAGCCATAGTCGAGTCAAGCCTCAAAACTGCAAATGTCAGGGCCCTGCTCCCAAGGAAAACATCCCAGCCCCGAATGCTGTGTCTTTCCTGAAACCTCTACCAATGTCCCATTCACAGCCCTACTAACCCTGGAGCTGCAGCTTTCTTTACGCATCCAAAAACTCCTACATGCGACTGAGCAGCTCTCTAGCCATAGTCGAGAGTCAAGCCTCAAAACTGCAAATGTCAGGGCCCTGCTCCCAGGCGAAACCTGCCAGCCCCGAATGCTGTGTCTTTCCTGAAACCTCTACCATGGCCCTATTCACAGCCCTACTAACCCTGGAGCTGCAGGCTCCACTACGCATCCAAAAACTCCGACATGCGACTTAGCAGCTCTCTAGCCATAGTCGAGATTCAAGCCTCAAAACTGCAAATGTCAGGGCCCTGCTCCCAGGCGAAACCTGCCAGCCCCGAATGCTCTTACTTTCCTCAAACCTCTACCATGGCGCCATTCACAGCCCTACTAACCCTGGAGCTGCAGGCTCCATTAGGCATCCAAAAACTCCGACATGCGACTTAGCATCTCTCTAGCCATAGTCGAGATTCAAGCCTCAAAACTGCAAAAGTCAGGGCCCTGCTCCCAGGAGAAACCTGGCAGCCCCGAATGCTCTTACTTTCCTGAAACCTCTACCAATGTCCCATTCACAGCCCTACTAACCCTGGAGCTGCAGGCTCCACTAGGAATCTAAAAACTGCGACATGCGACTTAGCAGCTCTCTAGCCATAGTCGAGTCAAGCCTCAAAACTGCAAATGTCAGGGCCCTGCTCCCAAGGAAAACATCCCAGCCCCGAATGCTGTTTCTTTCCTGAAACCTCTACCAATGTCCCATTCACAGCCCTACTAACCCTGGAGCTGCAGCTTTCTTTACGCATCCAAAAACTCCGACATGCGACTGAGCAGCTCTCTAGCCATAGTCGAGATTCAAGCCTCAAAACTGCAAATGTCAGGGCCCTGCTCCCAGGCGAAACCTGCCAGCCCTGAATGCTCTTACTTTCCTCAAACCTCTACCATGGCGCCATTCACAGCCCTACTAACCCTGGAGCTGCAGGCTCCATTAGGCATCCAAAAACTCCGACATGCGACTTAGCAGCTCGCTGGCCATCGACCGCCTTTGCCCGTCAAAAATGCAAATGTCCGGACCGTGCTCCCGGATGAAACCTGGCAGCCCCGAATGCTGTTTATTTCCTGAAACCTCTACCAATGTCCTATTCACAGCCCTACTAACCCTGGAGCTGCAGGCTCCACTAGGAATCTAAAAACTCCGACATGCGACTTAGCAGCTCTCTAGCCATAGTTGAGATTCAAGCCTCAAAACTGCAAATGTCAGGGCCCTGCTCCCAAGGAAAACAGCCCAGCCCCGAATGCTGTTTATTTCCTGAAACCTCTACCAATGTCCTATTCACAGCCCTACTAACCCTGGAGCTGCAGGCTCCACTAGGCATCCAAAACTCCAAAATGCAACTTAGCAGCTCTCTAGCCATAGTCGAGATTCAAGCCTCAAAAGTGCAAATGTCAGGGCCCTGCTCCCAGGCGAAACCTGCCAGCCCCCGAATGCTGTTTCTTTCCTGAAACCTCTACCATGGCGCCATTCACAGCCCTACTAACCCTGGAGCTGCAGCTTTCTTTACGCATCCAAAAACTCCGACATGCGACTTAGCAGCTCTCTAGCCATAGTCGAGATTCAAGCCTCAAAAGTGCAAATGTCAGGGCCCTGCTCCCAGGCGAAACCTGCCAGCCCCGAATGCTGTTTCTTTCCTGAAACCTCTACCATGGCGCCATTCACAGCCCTACTAACCCTGGAGCTGCAGGCTCCATTAGGCATCCAAAAACTCCGACATGCGACTTAGCATCTCGCTGGCCATCGACCGCCTTTGCCCGTCAAAAATGCAAATGTCCGGACCGTGCTCCCGGATGAAACCTGGCAGCCCCGAATGCTATTTATTTCCTGAAACCTCTACCAATGTCCTATTCACAGCCCTACTAACCCTGGAGCTGCAGGCTCCACTAGGAATCTAAAAACTGCGACATGCGACTTAGCAGCTCTCTAGCCATATTCGAGATTCAAGCCTCAAAACTGCAAATGTCAGGGCCCTGCTCCCAAGGAAAACATCCCAGCCCCGAATGCTGTGTCTTTCCTGAAACCTCTACCAATGTCCCATTCACAGCCCTACTAACCCTGGAGCTGCAGCTTTCTTTACGCATCCAAAAACTCCTACATGCGACTGAGCAGCTCTCTAGCCATAGTCGAGATTCAAGCCTCAAAACTGCAAATGTCAGGGCCCTGCTCCCAGGCGAAACCTGCCAGCCCCTAATGGTTATTCTTTCCTGAAACCTCTCCCATGGCCCCATTCACAGCCCTACTAACCCTGGAGCTGCAGGCTCCACTAGGCATCCAAAAACTCCGACATGCAACTTAGCAGCTCTCTAGCCATAGTCGAGATTCAAGCCTCAAAAGTGCAAATGTCAGGGCCCTGCTCCCAGGCGAAACCTGCCAGCCC